>NC_056460.1:10757018-10760688 GCF_018296145.1 Oncorhynchus tshawytscha | reverse complement strand
GTCATTGTACATGATCTGATATAGGTTAGTAAATAACATTGAGAGACTTTGTCAAAATGGCAGACAAAGTAAGTTTATGGTTTGGGGTTAGAGTTTCTACTGGCTAGTTTCTTGTAGTCCTCCACAACATTCTCCAATGGTGACCTTTGACCCTTGATGTGGGTTACACAGAATAACACAGAGATCATTGTGAAGTCAGTCATTTCATTAGTAGTCTCCCCAGCTATTGGATTTGCTAACTCAAATCCAATCACTTAATTCAGACTTGTTGTGCCCTCGTCAAGGCCTTTGAACACAAAACCTTGTCCTACCCGTAGTTAATATAAGGTATCACTGACGCTGAAACTCATTCATTATCTTGCCAGCAATGATAATTCTTTTTAGTGCTTCTCCTTTTTAGATATTAAATAATTCCATGAGTCTTTGGATAATACATTTACATTTTTTCCAACATACTATTGATCCAGGTCTGTTTTCCTGAGTGCTATTATATATGGAGTGAAAAAAACTAAAGACTAAATACAAGCTTAGAAAAATGTCAAATCCTAAACACCTGCTTGGGGGTTCAGTCAAACTCTCCTCCCACACACTCTCCTGCCACAACAACACAGCTCAGCTTCTTCCACCAAGTCTCAGAGAGACTCTTAATCTTATCCGGGGTCTTCTTCCTCAGGCTCCGCCTCTGCTGGAGCTGCTGAACGTTCTCCACCGGCTGGATGCTGGCCAAGATGGCCTGGTCAAACACCTCCTTCAGGTTCTTCTGGGTCAGACCCGAGCACTCTACGAAGGACACGGCCCCGATATCCTGCGCCAGCTGCTGGGCCTCCTTGGTGCCCACGGGCCGCTCCTGATTCCTGGCCAGCTGGACCAGCACCTGGACGTCTTCCCTCAGGTCCAGATGGGTCCCCACCAGGACCATGGGCGCCCCGGGGCAGTGACGGCGGATCTCGGGCGCCCAGCGGTTGGTAGCGTTGCGGAAGGAGGTGGGGCGCACCACGCTGTAGCAGAGTAAGAAGACATTGGCATTGTGGTAGCATAGAGGGCGGATCCGGTCCAGCTCGTCCTATAGGAGACAGGAAGGCAAAAGTTTCAAGTTGAGGATGGGTCAGAGATACCCAATCCCAAATTGATTCTTAGCCCTGACCTTATGTAGATCTGATTCTGAAAAGACTATTGGATGGTTAGCAATATGGTCCACTAATACATCCATTTCTCTCTCTAAGTTCAGGGCATATTGATTATTACACCTTTATTTTTAAATTTTACCTTTATTTAACTAGGCAAGTCAGTTAAGAACAAATTCTTATTTTTAATGACGGCCTAGGAACAGTGGCATAACTGCCCATTCAGGGGCAGAACGACAGATTTGTACCTTGTCAGCTCGGGGATTTGCGCTTGCAACCTTCCGGTTACTAGTCCAACGCTCTAGCCACTAGGCTACCCTGCCGCCCCACACCCACCCAGATCTACAAAGGTGCCTATTAAGGAGTAGGGGAAGAGTTGGATTTGGAATTGGCCATGAGGCAGGAAGAGAAAGGTCTATGAGAGTCGTCCAAAAGGGGGCAATAAAGCACAGAGAGCCAGAGAGAACGTAAGAAGGTATAGATTCTGGGGGCAAGGACAGGAACCTCCCACAGGGGGCGATATAAATCTGAGGATCAAGGGGGAGGCAACGACTATGAGAGATATTCTGCCAGGGGGTGATAACTACTGACACAGGATCAGAGAGGGGAGGGAGTGCAGGGGAATCCCTATACGGGGCAACCAAGACACGGGGTAGAATGTGGAGGCAACCTATGTTGGGATAAGTGAAGCTGTGGAATCTAAACAAACTACTGACCACTGATAGAGAACGGCTTACATTATTAATAGTGTTCTCCTCCATCCCCCATTTCTATCATTTTGAGCAGAACATGAGAAGAAAGAATAATGTGTTAGCTCTACCACTACAATAGAATATCCTGGTTAACGTGTCTATAGGTTACTAACACTCATTTAGTGTTGGATTCAAAAACAAAACTTTGACTCACCTGGCCAGCCATATCACAGAGTTGCAGTCTCACAAGTTTTCTGTCCACCACAACCATAGCTGAAAAGAAGAAGAGTGTACACAGATGTTATTAATGGTGACAGCATTAAGACACCTGTTCAATGTCTACCTGTCATAGCACTATGCATCAGGGAGGTTTACTTTGCACCATCAAACGATATCAAATTGTAACCCATTATTGATTCAGAGAGATCTAAAATAATACACACACACACACACAAAAGCCACAAACAAAAACAAGAAAACATGTATAAAATGCAACATTTGGGCAAATCAATTCATGAGTAAAACCTGTGACAAATACGGCCAAATTAACAATTAATCACGTTTTCGGGTTTTCTGATTTCTCTCACAACTTACCTGCAAAGTTGTCGAAAGCTGTTGGAATGTATTCTGTCGGATAACCATTTGTGGTGTAGCTGACGATAAGACTTGTCTTCCCCACCGCTCCATCTCCGACGAGGACGCAGTTCACCTTGCGCTCAGGTACGGAGCCCGACCACCGCCGTGGTGGTACCGGTGGAGACGGATCCGAGATCCGACGGGGTTTCTGAACTCCTATATCTTGTGGAAGCATTGTGCCGTTGAATAACTGGCCCAATTCACGAGGAATAACGCTTCAAAAAAGCCAGAGCCGTCTGGATCTTTGCACCTTGAAATCCCATATGTTGGTTCACTTCCCAAAGTGTATCGAACCAGCACGCACCTGAATGTCCGTTTCTGTCAGTAAGTCATAGAAATTTAGAGAAATAACAATTTGGGTAAGCTACAGCTAAACTCGTGTAGTGTACTGTAAACGCAAGACTGCCTTTAAATTTCTCCACGCCCCATGGTCTCTTGATTGGCATCCTCTGCATTTGGTGTGTTACTAGTTGTAAGAGGCTTACTGCGCGCCACATGAGGTGCGGTGCGTGTCCCAGGGCTTTCAAAGTGAAACAAACTAAGATTATTTGAAACTCTGATCCCATGTAGTAAACAATGTGATCCACTTGGTCATTTACACAAGTAAATATGGTGAATATCTAGACCAATGTAGGTCTACACATTTTTGTTTATCTCAATTTTAAGGATATGGTCTTCTGAATGTTTTCTTTTGTTTCGTTCAATTTTAGCAACAACATAAGAAGAATGTGTAGCCCGTCAAACCAAACAAGTTTTTAAAAATATTTATCTCTAACAAAGTTGCATTATCCTTACATGAAGTAAATGAGGACTCCCACATCCGTTTTAACCACAACACAGGCATAACGCAACATAGTGCCCTCTTGGTAGACATTAGGCCTAGCAGAATGGCATGGCTGTTGAATCATGACTGGAGTATTAGCTGTAGAGTTGATAGAAAATGTTGATTTCTATCACTAGACTATTTATATGCTATTCAAAGTTGAACACATTTCTTAATGAACAGAACATTGCATGTAGAGCCACAGCAGAAGTGAGTGGGAGTGAGAGTGTGCACAGAGCAGCAGTGAGGAGTGAGACCAAGTGGGAGTACAGGGAATGATATACTGCTTTACAAAATCCTGTAAGGTAAGAACTATAGTAGATAGAAAATCCATTATCATACTATTATATTACAGTTGTAGAGGAAGCCCTTGTTATTCATTTCCACAGTATACA
>NC_056460.1:9946396-10131396 GCF_018296145.1 Oncorhynchus tshawytscha | reverse complement strand
GGTAGACAGAACAAAAGGTTACCTGTGGTAGACAGAACAAAAGGTTACCTGTGGTAGACAGAACAAAAGGTTACCTGTGGTAGACAGAACAAAAGGTTACCTGTGGTAGACAGAACAAAAGGTTACCTGTGGTAGACAGAACAAAAGGTTACCTGTGGTAGACAGAACAAAAGGTTACCTGTGGTAGACAGAACAAAAGGTTACCTGTGGTAGACAGAACAAAAGGTTACCTGTGGTAGACAGAACAAAAGGTTACCTGTGGTAGACAGAACAAAAGGTTACCTGTGGTAGACAGCACAGAAGGTTACCTGTGGTAGACAGAACAAAAGGTTACCTGTGGTAGACAGAACAAAAGGTTACCTGTGGTAGACAGAACAAAAGGTTACCTGTGGTAGACAGAACAAAAGGTTACCTGTGGTAGACAGAACAAAAGGTTAACTGTGGTAGACAGAACAAAAGGTTACCTGTGGTAGACAGAACAAAAGGTTACCTGTGGTAGACAGAACAAAAGGTTACCTGTGGTAGACAGCACAGAAGGTTACCTGTGGTAGACAGAACAAAAGGTTACCTGTGGTAGACAGAACAAAAGGTTACCTGTGGTAGACAGAACAAAAGGTTACCTGTGGTAGACAGAACAAAAGGTTACCTGTGGTAGACAGAACAAAAGGTTACCTGTGGTAGACAGAACAAAAGGTTACCTGTGGTAGACAGAACAAAAGGTTACCTGTGGTAGACAGAACAAAAGGTTACCTGTGGTAGACAGAACAAAAGGTTACCTGTGGTAGACAGAACAAAAGGTTACCTGTGGTAGACAGAACAAAAGGTTACCTGTGGTAGACAGCACAGAAGGTTACCTGTGGTAGACAGAACAAAAGGTTACCTGTGGTAGACAGAACAAAAGGTTACCTGTGGTAGACAGAACAAAAGGCTGTTTGAGCCGGTAGACCACATGAATGCATCAATATCCATTACCCAAACAAATGTTTCTTCTGACAGCATTACCATGCTTGGTCATGGTCTATTCATGCAATCAGTGGATAGACTTACTGGCAAATTATTAAATAATTGGCAGGGATACATGCACAAAAACACTTTAAATGGAAAGAGGAGGCAGTAGCAGTCTTTGGCCACAAGGTGGGTTACTTGTATATTATTCGGAGACCGTCGTTGAACGTCTACTGTAATATCCTGTTTTGATCGATCGTAGTCATTCATATCATAATGATAAATCCATGCATACATGTATAACGCCTATTCACCACTTCAACAGTTTCACTTCACCTCCATTCTTAAAATGTATTCACTCTAGTCTTCCCATGCCATTACAAAGTATTTCCATCACTTTGTTTAGGCAACAACAAAAAATCAGTCGCCTGGTCCTTTAAGACGGTCTCCAAAGTTTAGCGTATGACGTCAACTTTGGCTTATCCATAACGCGAGGCGATCCAGTGACGGAGAAGGGAATCTGAACGGCGGGAGAGACAGGTGAATTTAAAACTGGACGTGAGCGCTTCAGTATCAGGGGGGAGATACACACATTACAGGTGAGACGTTTTAAAAAGACATTATGAAAACTGCTGTTGTCTTCCCCGAGTTAAATATATTTTTAACAGGAATGTAAAATGGGAATAGGAAGATAAGCCTACTGTATAGAAAAAAACGGAATAGTTCACATTAAAATAGGTGCATTTAACTATAATTCAAAAAGTCTTGTGATAATGAGAGTTTTATATTGTTTTAAGCATGAAAAAACCTATGTGTACTGTAAGAAATAGGCCTTAACTTTGTCAAATCAATGAACTACCTCAATGGCAGGGTGTCTTTTCTGTTGAAAAATAAAATAATATGCTAGAGAATTGTATGGCTACATTGCTGTAGAAGTGTAGAATTGTCTCTTTCACAGTTTTCTATTTGCATCATCTTGGCAGGAAATGCATGTTCAGTGATCGTCATATTTTTTCTTCTTCATTTGAAAGAACTGCGGTTGAGCAATGGACCATGCACGAACAATTTACAACACATTTATTTAGTCGTTTTCATGGTTATTTTCATGAACATTTTTTTTTATATATATTTACATATTGCATTGCGTATGCCCTACTTAGTGGCTTATTGCATGAAAAGTCACTAATTCCATGGAAATACGCCAAATGAAATCAATATTATTTAGCATATAATAAGCGATTTAGTGCTTTCTGAGGTTCATGTTAACTTTTGCAGTAATGGGTTGATTGGCACACTGCCTCTTTTTTGTGTTTTATTTCCACAGAGAATCATTGAAGATGAACACAGAGGAAAAACAAGAGCTCAAGTCATCACAAGATGAAACTATGGGTATGACAGCTTTTTTCAACATAGAACTTTCACCCTAACTGATATTCCATACCATAGGCTAATCACCTTTATTGTTGCAAAAAGGATGTGGTCATAAATGGACTTACAAAAAAAATGATGCGCCAAAAAAAAAACGTATACAGTTTGAGATGTATGTTAGGCTCCGTATTAAAGACTAAGATGGCGATGGTCTCTTCACAGACGTTAGCAGCGCCGTGACAGATGAGAGGCCACGGGCAGAGGAGGAGGAGAGAGGAGAAGGGGCAGGGGAGAGACAGGGAGAGGAAGAGGAGGCCCCAGGGAAGACCTCAGAGAGTGGAATGGAGTGCTCAGAACCCACAGGAAACGAGGGAATGACAGGTACAAAACACGTGTTGATGAGAACATTGCCCCAAAACCATGCTGTATTGACTCGTTTACCCACTTGCGCTCAATACTCAACCGACCTATGGGGTGAAATGCACGAGCCATTGGGCTTAACGGAGGCTGTGAACAAAGGAGGTCAGACGCCCAAGACCACCAGTGTTAACCAGACATTGACTCCATTTTACAACCCGAGTTAGAGGAGTTGCTGTTAACACTTTATTTTAAGGGTCTGTAGTAAAAAAAACAATTTATAAGGCATTTATTAATCATTACTTAGACATGTATAAACCATTTATGAATCAATACTAATCATAAGTATACATGTGTTTTATTTGCAGTCCCTAATCTAAAGTGAGCACAATTGATACCTTATGTGTACTTTATACATGTTTTGAGTGAGCAGTGTAATATCTCACAAAAAGACGGGCATGCCATTGGTAGACGTTCCTGCAGTACATGGCAAAAGAATAGGCACACAACACAGGATGTGTAAGGAAATATATATACACATGTGTGAATAACTAACTTACTAACATTTACAGATGTGGGAGTAATAATAAATAAAATGGTGTATAAAACTGTTTTTAAATGCCTTATAAATGGTTTATTATGGACCCTTAAATAAAGTGTTACCGGTGTGGTGTAAGTCTGCTGGAGCTACTACTGGAGGCCATGCGCTACCTTATTTTAGTATTTTGTCACAGCTACACAGTCGGGGTGTAACCCTGTAGCTCTGAATTTCTACTGAAGCGCGCCCTGCGGTTCACTGCGCTCAGGCCCTGGACTCTATATGGGGCCTCTCTCTGTGCAAAGTTTCCATCGTACCTCTGAGCGCTTTGCATGACAAGGAAGAGCATCAGCCACCGCTGAGACCACAATGTGGTTTCTGGATGGAATATAACTTGAGTCTCGACAGGGGTTGGTTGACTCTCAGCAGGGACAGGCATTGCAGGCCAGAGCCCAGGACTTGACGTGTACACAGGTGCAGTTGTAGGATATATAGACTGTAGGACTTAGGGGATATACCTATACACTGCAGGGCTTGGGATTTACTTGTATGGTATGAGGTGCACACTTGCAGGGTTTGGGTCTTAAACTTGCAATGCTTGGGGTGTAGGCCTACTCTTGCAGGGCTTATTGGTGTGGGGATTGGCGATATGGCCCAAATATCATTTCGCTATATTTTTCTCATTTTTGATGGTATGTCGACATTTGACAGAATTGTATGTTCCTGAACAATACAAGTTCCAAATATGGTTTAGAAGTAGGACATGACCCTAGAATGGCAACAAATTCTGTTTTTTATTCGTGATCAAACTAGGACAATACTGACAGTGAAGTAGTCCATTTGTTGAACTTTTAAGTTATTTAACACTGTATGAAAAACATCTTTAAATATGGTATTTGAAAAATCCATACCGGTATGTAGGTATTCACAATATATCTCCCAGCCCTATATTGGTGTACATTTGCTGGGTTTGAGTTATGTACTTTTAAGGACTTGGGTTGCACACTTGCGTGGTTTGGGGTATACACTTCTAACTTGAAAAGGCAATGCTACACTTATGGGGAGGGCTATGCTCTCAATCTGTATGATCAGAAGAAGATGAAGCATGGCTGTTGTTTTCTTTTCTTCGACGTTGACTGAGAGGTTTCTCTTTGCCGCTTTGTCCCTGCCCTGGTTCTGGTTTCTGAGCAGAGAAAGGAAATGCCTTGCTGTTATCTACGAAAAACATCTCCTAAATCTTTCTCTGGCAGTCTACCTTGTCCTAAATTCGCCTAACCAAACTAGGAGACGGGCTGGTGTCAATATTATAAAATATTCTAAGCGTAAATACAAATGTAGAAGTGGAGATGTGGCGTTTATCACAAAACCTTGTAGAAGTTTCTGTCTGATGATTGGCCCCGTGGAGCTCTGCTAACCCAGCTAGCATATTTGGTGCTTTGGAAGTTGTGGGAATGTACAGTACCAGTCAAAAGTTTGGACACACCTACTCATTCAAGGGTTTTTCTTTATTTGACTATTTCCTACATTGTAGAATAATAGTGAAGACATCAAAACTATGAAATAACACATATGGAATCATGTAGTAACCTAAAAAGTGTTAAACAAATTCTTCAAAGTAGCCACCCTTTGCCTTGATGACAGCATTGCACAGTCTTGGCATTCTCTCAACCAGCTTCATGAGGTAGTCACCTGGTATGCATTTCAATTTACAGCTGTGCCTTGTTAAAAGTTCATTTGTGGAATTTCTTTCCTTCTTAATACGTTTGAGCACATCAGTTGTTTTGTTACAAGGTAGGGGTGGTAAAAGACCAAGTCCATATTATGGCAAGAACAGCTCAAATAAGCAAACAGTCCATCATTAATTTAAGACACAAAGGTCAGTCAATGCGGAACATTTCAAGAACTTTGAAAGTTTCTTCAAGTGCAGTCACAAAAACCATCAAGTGCTATGATGAAACTGTCTCCCATGAGGACCGCCACAGGAAAGGAAGACCCAGAGTTACCTCTGCTGCAGAGGATACGTTCATTAGAGTTAACAGCAGCCCAAAAATGATTTTCACAGAGTTCATGTAACAGACACATCTCAACATCAACTGTTCAGAAGAGACTGTGTGATTCAGGCCTTAATGGTCGAATTGCTGCAAAGAAACCACTACTAAAGACACCAATACCAAGAAGAAGAGACTTGCTTGGGCCAAGAAACAAGATCAATGGACATCAGACCAGTGGGAGTCTGTCCTTTGGTCCAAATTTGAGATTTTTGGTTCCAACCGCCGTGCCTTTGTGAGACGCAGAGTATATGAATGGATGATGTGTGGTTCCCACCGTGAAGCATGGAGGAGGTGGTGTGATGGTGACACTGTCAGTGATTTATTTATCATTTAAGGCACGCTTAACTAACATGGCTACCACAGCATTTTGAAGCAATACGCCATCCCATCTTGTTTGCGCTTAGTGGGACTATCATTTGTTTTTCAACAGGACAATGACCCAAAACACACCTCCAGGCTGTGCAAGGGATATTTGTCCAAGAAGGAGAATGATGGAGTGCTGCATCAGATAACCTGGCCTCCACAATCACCCGGCCATTTGAGATGGTTTGGGATAAGTTGGACCGCAGAGTGAAGGAAAAGCAGCCAACAAGTGCTCAGCATATGTGGGAACTCGTTCAAGACTGTTGGATAAGCATTCCGGGTGAAGCTGGTTGAGAGAATGCAAGAGTGTGCAAAGTTGTCATGGCTAATTTGAAGAATAAAAAATATATTTTGATTTGTTTAAAACTTTTTTGGTCACTACATGATTCTAAATGTGTTATTTCATAGTTTTGATGTCTTCACTATTATTCTACAACGTAGAAAATGGTTAAAAAAAAAAGAAAAACCCTTGAATGAGTAGATGTGTCCAAATTTTTGACTGGTACTGTATATTTTCAGTTTCACATTGGTTGTGGGAACGAAGCCATATGTTTCCTGACTGGTAAAAAGGAAAGTTTTTTAAATGTTATGAGAATTTTATTTTTAAGTTGCAGGGAGGTTATGAGAATGTTTTACTCTGGTTCCTTGAAAGTTTTCCTGTGAGGTTTTATTAAAGCTCTGAGAATGGAAATGATAGGTTATTTGGAGGTTTTTTAATAACTTCCTTAAACCTTTCACCTGAATGTTTCAATAACACTTAATAACACTGCTATCTTATTGTGGGTTAACTTTTTTGAAATCCAAGCACAGATAAGACACATGAAAATCAATTTCCTTATGAATCAGTACTTATGCAAACACCTTTATTTTTTTATTGTGACACACCATCAGTGAAGATTTGAACCAATAATCTTCTCTTCTCTAACCATGGAATTAGTCCACTGCACCACCAGGATGGAGCTAGCATACCATGCAAGCACTCATTAAGATCAGGTGTGGCCAATTAGTGGGCACGGCCAACACACCTGAACACCATTAACAAGGTAGAGTTTAGAGAGAGTTTTGTTGATGCTGAGGGCAGAATGTAAATGTACATCTCTGAACCTTCCGAAAGTGTTATGTTTTTTATGGAAAGTTTTCGGAATGTATGTTTTTAAATTACATTCTTAGAACCTTCTCTGAAAATTACAACATTTTGGTTCTCGGAACAATTTGAGAACATGTCTTTTAAATAGAACCATGAGGAAACTTGTAAGGAAACGTAATTGCTGACGTACTGAAATTCCCACAGAAGAACATTGTTTCTTAATGTTCTTGGAACAATTTGAGAACATTACTTTAAATGGAACCATGAGGAAACCTGTAGGAAACGTTATATTGAAGTAATGAAATTCCTGAGGAATAAAGTTGTTTCTTAACATTCTCTCAACAATTTGAGAACATTCCCAATGTCAAACAATTTGGAGAACGTTCCTAGAACATTACTAACAGTGAAATAAAATGTAACCATGTTTGAACATTTAGAAAACATTCTGTTAAGGTAATGAAACACCAAGAAAATATATATATATTTTTTTGTCAAGTTCCTTAAATGTGCTGAGAATATTCCAAAGCCTAGCAACTATCCTGCACCATTCCCGGAAAGTTGTGGGAAGGTTGTATGCAAAATAATCATAGGACAACCACGCTCTCACCAAGCTCTCTGAATCATCGGGTTCTCAGAATGCTGTGTTAGCTGGGAAGCTATTTATGTCCATATTTGCAGAAAACTGCATGTAGAATCATTAGATGGGTTTTACAACATAGACCGGCATTTTTCTCTTTGCACACTGGCAGTGGACAAAATACTAACTTTTGGGGCTTAAAGTGGCAATCGGCAGTAGAAACTATAGCAAATCCCTCTCCCCACCGCTGGTTCGGTAAAAAGCCGAGGGATGGGACTGGAGAAATTTAATCACTCTCAAATTCATAGGCAGAGCTATGGATGCAAGGATTGACCATCCATGATATCAAAATTATAGTTTTAATCATGTTTTGAGGCTATATAGGGTTTGTTTACATGTTCTTTGTTTACAAACATTGGAGTAAAACAAGCATATATTTTGGGTTCTGATGGGCTATGACAGTTGAATTAAGCTCATGAGGCATTTATAAGTTATATTCTTCAAGAATCTATGGGTACATATAATTCATTTATAAGTCCAAAAATGGATGGAGCAACTGCTGATTGCCCCTTTAAAGTCAGTCAGTCTGTTTATGAAACCGGTCAGCTGAAATAAGACTAGGCGAAAAGCAAAAAATATCGATTTCTTTAATGTTGTTTTACCACCATAGGCCAGCCATAACTAGTTTCATGCAATTTGCTCTAGGTGCTCATGAAGTCAACTAACCAAGGAGGGAAATAGATTTAACCCTCTCTTTCTCTCCCCTCCTTCCTAGATGGGGTTCCTGTGAAAACTGAGAATGAAGAGTATGACGACAATGACGATCAGTACCCCAAGAGTGAAGAAGAAGGTGAACGAGACAATTACCTTTATGAAGAAGAGGAAGAGGAGGAGAAGGAAAGGGATGAGGAAGACGAAGGAGAAGGGGAGGGGGAAGGGGAGGAAGAGGGAGAAACCCTTAACGAACCACAGGACCTGTCTCTGGCAGATTATGTAAAGTATGAGAGCACAGGCCCGCAGGACGCCCACACCGACTCCTCGCCGTACGCAGCAGAACCCCGCAGCCAGGCAGCAGGCAAGCTCAACTGTGACATCTGTGGCCTGTCCTGCGTCAGCATCAATGTGCTGCTCGTGCACAAGCGAAGCCACACCGGTGAGCAGAGTAACACAGCCAAACCAACCCTGACCTTAAATAATGGTGTTTAAATTTTTTTTAAAACTCAGTAGATCAAGGTGTTTGATTAAAATATTTGTGTTTCAATATGTACAGTGACTCGTGCGTCACACTCTGAATGGACACATTTGACTTTACATGCACTCTGCATTACTTGCCCTAGCACTGATAAAATGCCATTTCAACATCTGCTATAACACAGCAAGTACACTTCACTCAACCATCTGCTTTATAACAAACCAAGTGTTAACTCCTATTCAGTCACAGTACTGCAGAGTAATACATACGAGTTCACGTACCACAGTAGCTCAACTATGCGCTACATAACTACTGTATCAGTAAGTCTTGGCGGTGTTGACCCGAGTTTCTCCATGACGTGGGATCCCTCTGTTTTTCCCTACACCCAGGTGAACGTCCGTTCCACTGCAGCCAGTGTGGCGCCTCCTTCACCCAGAAGGGAAACCTGCTTCGCCACATCAAACTGCACTCCGGGGAGAAGCCCTTCAAGTGCCCGATGTGTAGCTACGCCTGCCGCAGGCGAGACGCCCTCAGCGGACACCTGCGCACTCACTCAAGTACCTATCCACCATCTGTGTGCCACCTGCGTTTACATATGTATAACCACACATGCATCTCATAATAACACAAACTCAGGTATTTTCCACCTGTTCGCACTTACTTACACATGTGCACAAAATATATGCGTACACATGCAAACACACACACACACACACACACACACACACACACACACACACACACATACACACACGTAAGTACCTATAACCTGTCTGCACACAGTTATTTAGACATGCGTTGATATCACGTTGGGGCTGTCAGTGACGTTCATTTAAAGGAGGTTCTTGAGGCCTCCCGAGTGGCGCATACCCAGGTTAATTTCCCGGGCTGTGCCACAACTGGGCCGTGTCCGAGAGTCCCATAGGACTGCGCACAATTGGCTCAGAGTCGTTAGGGGATGGTTTGGCCGGTGGGGCTTTACTTGGCTCATTGCGCTCTAGCGACTTACTGTGACGGGCCGAGTGCCTGCAGGTTGACCCCGGTCATCAGGTGAACAGTGTTTCCTCCGACTCATTGACGCTTCCGGGTTAAGCTGGCGGGTGTTCAGGAGCGCGGTTTGGCGGGTCATGTTTCGGAGGACGCGTGCCTCGACCTTCGCCTCCCGAGCCCGTTGGGGAGTTGCAGCGATGAGACCAGATCGAAATTGGTGAGAAAAAGGGAGTAAAATACAACCTCAAAAAATAAAGGGAGGTTCTTGCAGAGATCGCAGTTGCCCCATTATTTAACAACAGCCTCAGTAAGCAAAGTGTATGATGGTTTGAAGTGGGAGTTTGTAGTTTTAACTGAAACTCTTTTCTCACAGTAGAGAAGCCCTACAAGTGCAACCACTGCGGTCGCAGTTACAAGCAGCGCAGCTCCCTTGAAGAGCACAGAGAGAGGTGCCATGTGTATATCCAGAACAAAGGCAACGCTGAGAGAGGTGAGAGGCCCTGGAACACTCCTCCCTACCCTCTGTTACACACACACACTTCAGACACACATATACACACTTACACAAATGCACTTTAGACATACACACATACACACTTTGCTCATGTAATCACACACACACACACATACACACATACAACATTCGCAGGCACTCACACTCAGATGTGTGCACATTCTGTTGTCTACTCACACATTTGTGCACACACGCATACACACATACACATTTGTGCACACACGCATACACACATACACATTTGTGCACACACGCATACACACATACACATTTGCTGGCTGCAGAGTTGTGTAGCTTCATTCCATTTAGTTCATGGTCGTAAGTTGCCCCACCATTACAGCTAAATAGGTTGTGGCTGTGGTGGGAGACGTTGTGTTGTAAGGACACCAGAGGGGAAGTCAGTCAGAAGAGATGTAGGACAAACGTCTCGGTGTCCTGTTCTGACTGCACACACCCCCCCCACAGAAGTCTGTTTGCCAGCCATGGTGGACAGTCAGGACGGTTGCGACACAAAAAATACCTAGTTGTTTTGTGGTCGGTTGAATGTCGTAAGTACGGCAGATAGATAGCGTGTGGTGAGGAAGCACATCCTCGACCTTGCGGTCTTCCTCCTGCAGGCCTCACTAGTCGATGAGGCAAAACACCAGGAAGTGAGGTCACGGGCTTTGTTATCTTGGCTGCGCTCAATGTTTTATTGGTTCCTCTGAGGGCGAGTTTCATTTTAAAGTCATTTTGTTTGTTAGTTCTGTAAAAGAAAAAGATCATTTCACAACCTCAAATGCTCGAGGCAGTAGACAGTTGCAGCACAGCGGACAGAAAGCACACACTTTGTCTTTGCTGTACCTCTGTACTGCTAAGAAACCCCTCTCTCTCTCTCTCTCTCTCTCTCTCTCTCTCTGTCTCTGTGTGTGTGGGTCTCTCAGCCGGTGAGGACACCCACGTGTCCAGGACTACTCACATGGGCACGGAGCGCGCTCTGCTACTGGACAGATTGGCGAGCAACGTGGCCAAACGCAAGAGCTCTATGCCACAGAAGTTCACTGGTAAGACCAGTCTGACTCATTCCTCAACTGTCTTGTAGGCTGTCACCTTGGTAGGGTTAACTAGGCATGGGTGAGTGTGTAGGCGGTGAAAACTGCAGATGTTTTTTTTGCTGTAGATGTAGTCATTCAAACAAAATGAGGAATTGCAATTTTTTGATTTGATGATTCCTTTGTGACTGGACTGCTGGTTGCTTATTCTTTTGAGAAATTGCTAATTTGGCAATTCAATAGCAAGTGGATTAATTGTATGTCTGTGTAATGGGTCTTTGATTACTGGCTTCATTGCTGCACCTGTCAGGTTTTTACTATAATCTGACCCCTTGCTACTTGCTGCTGCTGCTGCTGTTATCGTATTTGTGTTTACTGTCAGTTGCACTTAATTAAAATAAATGTACGTTTTAATGATATATATATATATTTTTTTAAAAGTGTGTCATATTGTTGTCTGTCTAAGCTACATGTCTGTCTGTCTGTCTGTCTTTTTCGCTCTCTGTCTATCTGTCTCTCTATCTATGCAGTTCTCCTGTCCCCCCTTGCTCTGCTTGCCAAGCAGGAATTCTGGGCAGAACGCCAGCCTCATCTGCTGCACCGCGCCATAGGGTGGTAGACCACTGCCCTAATTTCCCTGCCTCATGTATATGTTAGGTGGGTATGGTTAACCACGCATAGGAATAGAATGCCAATAACATGAAGCAATCGTGAGAGATGTGCCTTTTGCACACTGGAACACTCTCACACACAAACGGACAAGTATAAACATCCAAGTCGAAAGTGCTTCATTGAAACTTCTGCACTACCACTACTACTACTACTGCTGAGTGTTTGAAAACCGTCCGTTTCAGTAAATGAGTGATTTGTCATCACGTTGACTTCCCAAACCCTAAGGCGTTGTACCCATTTCCAATACCCAGGTCACACTTTCTTGTCAAGCGTCTCCGCTTATCATGGAGTGTTTCGTTTCAGAATTCGAGGCGCTGCAAAGAAACAGCAAAGCGTCTGGACTAAAGAGATCCTCCTGTCACCCATCACCCTGACAAATGAACTGAAATCTTGCAATATAACGACCACAGGAGGAAAAGAGAGGTGGTGTGTTCGACCACAGGGTTGAAAAACAGACGAGAGCGCGAAACGTGAGCAGATGCCTCCGTCTCCTCTTGTGGTGGAACAGCAGCTGCAGCAATGGAGACTGAGAGGCCTCTTCGTCTCCTCCTCGTCTCTGTGGCTGAGTCCTAAATGGCACCCTATTCCCTGTAGTTCACCAAAATGGCACCCTATTCCATTGTGCATCGTATAGAACAGGGTGACGTTTGGGACACAGATCTCTTGTTCTGTCACGCCCTCTTAGTGTTCGTTCTGTGGTAGGAAGCTCGTTTATCTACAGGGTCAGTGGCTGCCTGCTAGTTCTCCATTGCACGAGCTATCAAGATTTCAATTGTACAAAATGTGCTTTTTATCTTCAAGTGTGACCAAGCTTGCTCCTTTGCTGCTGATGCTCCTTATGGTTAGTGGAGGTGGCTATCTTGTGGCTCCCTCTCCACTGCACGTCTCTGGCTCTTTTCTGAGAGTGAAATGGTTACTACAGAGCCATTTATATAGAGATATATGTGTGTGGTAGACAGAGATATACAGTTTATGTATTTTTGGCTCTGGGTTAGTGGCCCCACCTGCACAGTGCTGAGTGAGTGAATGCTGAGGTGTCTCTCCCTGTGTGGGTGATCTAGGGGACAACGGCGTGTGTCTGGACCTGAGCTTCAACAGGGAGCTGATCCACCGCTCTGACGTCATGGACCCTCCGCTCACCTCCCCAGGATCCGAGAACCACCACAGCCACCAGCCCCTCTACACAGGCCAGGACCGTGACTCTGCCTCCCCCCACAGGGCCTACCCCATCCCCCTGAGCCGCGCTGACATGAGCCCCCTGGCCCTCACCAATGGTCACAAGCTGGAGCAGCAGCAGAGCACTGGTCTCGTCTACCTGCCCCGGCCCAGCCAGGGCCACCCTAGCATGGACACACTCCACGCCGATCGGGCCCAGCTCTCCCAGCCTCTCATCTACAGCCTGGGGCACCTGCTGGGGCCCAGTCCCCAGAACAGCCTCCCACGCCCCCATAGCCAGGCTCACGCGCTCCCCATGCCCCCCATAGAGGCTCTGAGGGTGGTAAGGAGTGAGGGGGAGGTAGGGGTTGGGGTAGGTACAGGAGCGGGGGCGGTGTACCCCTGCGGTCACTGCAGGGTGTGGTTTCTGGACTACGTCATGTTCACCATCCACATGGGCTGCCATGGCTTCCGTGACCCACTGGAGTGCAATGTATGTGGCCACCGCAGCCGGGACCGCTATGAGTTCTCCTCACACATTGCGCGCGGCGAGCACCGCCTGGAGTTGAAGTAGTATAGACACATTTGCACGTGAACACACACATACACCCATACATGTAGTCAGACTCCTAAACGGAATAATGCATACACATTTATACACTTACACACATGAATTGTGTACAAACATTACATACACACAAAAATTATCTCAGGGACTTTCCTTTTTGTTTTTAATTAGCACCAGTGTTACCACACACACACACACACACACACACGCGCACACACACACACACGCACGCATACACACACACACACACACACACACAAGGAAATGTAGCATTTCAGTAAAGTAGCATTTAAAATGTTTTATAGGGGATAATCATGCTTGACTCAAGTGCCAACATTTATTTATGACAAATAACAGTGTCAAAAGTAAAAGAAATCAGGATTATCTGAAAGATAATCATTTGATCAATAGTTATCTATGTTTTATGTGGGACTACATTTTATTCTACTTCACTAAGCCACGGAATAACTTTTCTACAGAAATATATATGTGTTCTTCATTTTATTTTTGGTGACTATTCAACAGAAGTGTCAATATAAAGGGGGTAATCGGCAGTCAATATTTGGCATTACCTTTGCCGTGCCTGCTGCTTTTAGGTTGGGATATACTACAGTGTGTCCAAATATCCTCTGTATGTACAGCAGTAGCAGTAGGACATAGTACTGAGTACATTTTACGTTCACTGTAAGCTGACTGACAGACTGCTGTACATTTTGTTTTCCTTGTAAACTACTGAGGTTCAAAAATAAAAACAAGTTCATTCAAGCTAATCTTGTCATTGTGTGGACTGTGTACCTTGTGAAAGAAACAGCAAGAGTCGCCGCAGCGAAAGACCGTCTTCTTAATACAGACTATGTGCTAACACATTTAAAAAATAAACGATCCTTATGATCTCAAAGTTCATGTGTCTCGTTTTAGGCTGTAGTTTGAGAAGTTCACAGCTTCAAAGAAAGACAGCACTTCACAGTACACTCCCCTCTTCACAACTCCTCAACGTCAAACTGTTGCTATGAAGACTTGCTGTGAGAGACTGCTCTGTAGACATGTTCTGTGGCTCTGCTGAAGCATGTCTGTCCCATAGAGGGGACATTATTGCACAAATAGACCGTCATTAATAAAGAGCATGTAGGATTGATTAGTAGGACTTATAATTGATTACCGCTTGATTCATTTTTCATTAATACCAAGGTTTAGGCTGTATTTTATGTACATACAGTGTGATTATAATGGGGAACTGTGCTTGCATATAACAGTTGGCTAAAGATATGGCCGGTGGGAGCAAAATGTAAAAACACACTTGATTTGATTTGGGAGAAAGTTCCAATCACATTATGGGATTTTGAGATCCATTGTCCAACCCGGAGGCTGGGGCGATTCACTGATAGATTTCATTCTGCTTTTGTTTTTACTCGACGACGCCCTCTGGTGGCTAAAGTAGGCCACTATTGTGATTCGTCACCCAGTCAATAGTCTTGTTCTCCTGCTACAGTACACGTCTTCAGTTCCACTTAATATGAAACTAGAAGTCTGGCACACAGTAAGCAATTCCTAAAGTGCAGAAGGTCCCTTAGGAGAGAACTTGCCTACCCCAATCCAGATAAGAAATCCTCAAACCAATCGAAACGGCTTCTGTCCACCTTCACCTGAGTATCAGTCAGTCACACCAGTAACCTTAGGGTCAACTCACATACCTCATAACAACAGGTGTAGACTAACAGTGAAATACTTACTTAGGGCTTTCCCAACAACGCAGAGAGAAAAAAATAATAACACAAGGAGTAAATACACAATAAGTAATGATAACTTGGCTATTTACACGGGGTACCAGTACCGAGTCGTTGTGCAGGGGTACGAATGAGGTCATTGAGGTAGATATGTACATATAGCTAGTCTTATCAGTAACAGTAAGCAGGCAATACGATGACGACCCAGTCACATGTCAGACAGACCATGGACACAGTCAGTCATGACTCACTGCTCAAGCCGGCGTCAGACCACCAGAACAGGTGTGATTCTCATCTCATCCAGCTGCTGACATCTCTTTATCTGTCCTTTCCATCAGCACTCACTTCCCCTTTCTCTCTCTCTCTCTCTCTCTCTCTCTCTCTGTCTCTCTCTGTGAGGAGTTGAGTGAAAAGACTTGTTACTTATAAAGCAGGCTGTGCTCTCAATGAATATGCCCAGATATGCTTATCAGGTTGTTTGTTGTAAAGATGACAGGTCTGTATGTCTCTGCATTAAAAACAATGATGCAAAATAGATATTTGTCAATGTTGAGAGTAAACGGTACTAGAAACAACAGAACTGACTCCTATAGGTTGAAAGGGGAGTATAGAAGGGTAGAGAGGTGGGGTGGGTGTCAATTGGTAGAAAAGCATACATCCAGTCATTGTTTCTTCCCTCGTTTGATGACCCAGTCCCTGTCTAACTTTCTCTATCTGCCCAAGTGTCCCTGTAACGTTCCCTGTCTTCCACAAGTTTAAAACAAGTTTACCCGGCAGCAATTTACTTACACAGACAGCAGTGGAGGCTGCTGAGAGGAGAACTGCTCATAATATTGCCTGGGAAACAGAGCAAATGTGTTTGATGTGTTTGATACCATTCCACTGATTCCGCTCCAGCCATTACCACAAGCCCGTCCTCCCCAATTAAGGTGCCAACAGCCTCCTCTGAGAGACAGAAGTAATAAATTGACCATGGAGAACATACGATGCACAATGGAATAGGGCTCACAGTGACATCTACTGACTAAATCAAGGTATAACTTATCTGCGTCCAATAAATTGCTTTGATGATTACACAAATTGGGAGAATTGACACTTCATTTTTTATTTATTTAACTAGCAAGTCAGTTAAGAACAAATTCTCATTTTCAATGACAGCCTAAGAACAGTGGGTTAACTGCCTGTTCAGGGGCAGAAAGACAGATTTGTACCTTGTCAGCTCAGGATTTGAACTTGCAACCTTTCGTTTACTAGTCCAACACTCTAACCACTAGGCTACCCTACTGGTGCCTTATACCATTTAAAGGTTTGGACACACCTACTCATTCAAGGGTTTTTCTTTATTTTTACTATTTTCTACATTGTAGAATAATAGTGAAGACATCAAAAGTATGAAATAACACAAAAAAAGTATATTTTATATTTGATATTCTTCAAAGTAGGCCCCCTTTGCCTTGATGACAGCTTTGCACACTCTTGGCATTCTCTCAACCAGCTTAATGAGGAATGCTTTTCCAACTATCTGGATGGAGTTCCCACAAATGCTGAGCACTTGTTGGCTGCATTTACTCCACTCTGCTGTCCAACTCATCCACAAACCATTTCAATTGGATTGAGGTCGGGTGATTGTGGAGGCCAGGTCATATCCCGAGTGGTGCAATGGTCTAAGGCACTGCATCTCAGTGCTAGTGGCGTCCCTATGGTTTGAATCCAGGCTGTATCACAACCGGCCCTGATTGGGAGTCCCATAGGGCGGCGCACAATTGGCCCAGCGTCATCCGGGTTTGACCGGTGTAGGCCGTCATTGTAAATAAGGTTTTGTTCTTAACTGACTTGCCTTGTTAAATAAAGGTTGAATTTAAAAAATAATAAAAATAATCTGAGTCAGCACTCCATCACTCCCCTTGGACAAATAGCCCTTACACAGCCTGGAGGTGTGTTTTGGGTTATTGTCCTGTTGAAAAACAAGTGATAGTCCCACTAAGAGCAAACCAGATGGGGTGGCGTATCACTGCAGAATGGTATGGTAGCCATGCTGGTTAAGTGTGCCTTGAATTCTAAATAAATCACAGTCTCTGTCACCAGTAAAGCAGCCCCACACCTCCTCCTCCATGCTTCACAGTGGGAACCATACATGCGGAGATCATCCGTTCACCTACTCTGCGTCTCACAAAGACACGGCGGTTGGAACCAAAAATCTACAATTTGGACTCATCAGACCAAAGGACAAATTTCCACCGGTCTAATGTCCATTGCTCGTGTTTCTTGGCCCAAGCAAGTCTCTTCTTCTTATTGGTGTCCTTTAGTAGTGGTTTCTTTGCGGCACGGCAATTCAACCATGAAGGCCTGATTCACACAGTCTCCTCTGAACAGTTCATGTTGAGATGTGTCTGTTACTTGAACTCTGTGAAGAATGTATTTGGGCTGCAATCTGAGGTGCAATTAACCCTAATGAACGTATCCTCTGCAGCAGAGGTACCTCTGGGTCTTCCTTTCCTGTGGCAGGCCTCATAAGAGCCAGTTTCATTATAGCGCTTGATGGTTTTTGCAACTGCACTTGAAGAAACTTTAAAAGTTCTTGATATTTTCCAGATTTACTGACCTTCGTGTCTTAAAATAATGATGGACTGTCATTTCTCTTTGCTTATTTAAGCTGTTCTTGCCATAGTATGGACTTACCAAATTGGGCTATCTTCTGTAGACCACCGCTACCTTGTCACAACACAACTGATTGGCTCAAACACATTAATTTAATAAGGAAAGAAATTCCACAAATTATCTTTTAACAAGACACACCTGTTAATTGAAATGCATTCCAGGTGACCACCTCATGAAGCTGGTTGAAAGAATGCCAAGAGTGTGCAAAGCTGTCATCAAGGCAAAGGGTGGCTACTTTGAAGAATCTCAAATATAAAATCTATTTAGATTTGTTTTACACTTTTTTGGTTACTACATCATTCCATATGCGTAATTTCATGGTTTTGGTGTCTTCACGATTATCCTACAATGTGGAAAATAGCCAAAATAAAGAAAGACCCTGGAATGAGTAGGTGTGTCCAAAATTTGGACTGGTATTGTATGTATAAATTCAGTACACACAAATAATCAATACCGCTAGTCTATATGTGACATGGTTATGTCTTGTTGCAATTATGGGTGGGGCTTGGCAGTTAATTAGCATGCTTTTGGCTTATTCCTGGGCAAGACCTAAACCATGTCACATATACATTCATCTAAAAATTCTATTTCATAGAAAAGCAAACACAGAATGGTAATAACATTCTTATTTTTTTTTGCAATGAATCATCAAGGCGTGTCAGCATCTCATGAAATGGCAGAGCGTGATCGGCTCTAGGTGGACAAGTACAAGGGCCGCATCATCAGTGCAGGGCAAAGGTATGGAGTGGACCCAGCTGTCCTCAGTGGTATCGTCTCTAGAGAGTCCAGGGGGTGGGACAGGACTGGTCAATCGCTCAGGTTGACAATGGAAATGCCCATATGGGCTAATGCAGGTAATATAAACCTTTGAGAATGAATGTGAGACTCTGGATTAGGGGTTGAAATGGCATAATTACAATCATGATTATGTGCAGGTTGTAGAGACGTCATTTTTACACCCATTATTATAATCTGGTTGTTCAATTTCAAACATTTGTTTACACAACTGCTTCCCAGGAGGTCATGTCTAATGTGGAATGACTTGTCTTTTTTATTTGACCTTTATTTAACTCGGCAAGTGAGTTAGGAACAAATTATTATTTTCTATGACGGCCTAGGAACAGTGGGTGAACTGCCTTGTTCAGGGGCAACAGATTTGTACCGTGTCAGCTCGGGGATTCAATCTTGCAACCTTTCAGTTAACTAGTCCAACGCTCGCACCACTAGGCTACGCTGCCGCCCCACTATTGTTTGATGAACATTCTACAATACACTATGAGTCTACAGAATCTACAGTTCCATTGGAGATCTCTGTTATTTTTTGAGATTGACAAACGCTGCCACAGTCCAAGGGGGGGGGGCATGGGACAGTCGGGAACATGTCGACCAAAGGCACGCAGATGTTGGTTGGCTCCTATTCAGATGTCGAGAAAAGAAGTAGCCTCACCTGACCAAGGAGCAGAAGCTGAAATGTATTGACTGACTCACTCCTGGATTGAGCTGATGAATCATACATGTTGTAGTACCGTACGCAGCTACTAACCTGTTGTGTTTATGTTCAACCTATTGTGTGTATGTTTTTCATGGGCGTTGGCAGCCTACAATATGGGGGCTGGCAGCATCTCCTCATATGAGCAGGTGGACGCTAAAACCACTGGAGGGAATTATGCCAATGATGTTGTTGCCAGAGCTGAATATTTGAAAAAAACATGGCTATTAAAAGTCTCACAGGCTGACTGACTGTCTGTCATTCCAAGGAAAGAGAATTACATCCTTTGTTTTTGAGGTCTGCTGTAAACTCCTATTTAAAAGTTGGATTTACAGACATTATTATATTGTATTGTATTTTTCACATGCTTATGCATTCATCTCTAACATAGTTCACCTCACTTTCTGAGAAAGATCATGTAATAAGTCATGTAAGGCTTTGCAGTCTCAGCTTTTACAACAATGCTTTACATTACACATCACACAAGTGCCTAATAAAACGCATTATTAGCCTATAATTGTATTTTGTTGATCTCTGATTAAGCAACCATCATTATGAGACTTTATAATGCCACTAATACAACATAAGTTACCTGATTCTGTTTTATGGACTATTGTTATGATAATAATTTTTAATATGCCTACATATTGGATATAGTTGTTATAAAGTCTCTAAATAAATCGACAAAGTAGTTGGCCTGGACTACAATATTGTTGAATGATATTAACGGTTTCCCCAAACTATCTCTGGGTATTCCATTTAGGCAAGTAGGCCAAGACATTTCTGTTTTGTCTGATCCCTAAAGATGGCGCTATGCATTTAATGTGCTTTTTATCTACCGTTCAAAGAGAAGAGGCACGCTTTAGTCTACACTTGTCATTATTGCTTTTCGACAGCAGGAGATCGGGCTGTTTGGTCATTCTAATGCAGAAAGGGAACATATATATTGCCATTGAGCATGGACAACTGAGGACACACAACTTCAAGGGATGGAAATATTGTCATCTTCACACCGTGAGACTATTCTGCAGATGTGGGCATGCGCACTGCATCGGTTCTACAGGGGACGGGAAGACATCACGGAAAAACTCGCTGTACACCGAAACCCCCACGCTGAAATTCATTCTTGGTTGCAGTGTAGCACGACTACCGACTACCATGTTTGATACACTGTTGAAGTCAGGGACTACTTGACACCCTGGCGATTTAAGTCGCCGCAAAACCGTATCAAATACCGTATGGGAACAGTATGCGGGAAATGGTTGGAGGTTGCTGCGTGTGTTCCGATGAGCGAGGCTGGGCTGAAAATCCTCTTGTATACTGTGATGGGCACGGGTGCAGCGTCGCTGTTCACCAGGGTAACTAGCTTGCTATACTACAATGTAATTACGCTATTGGGGGAAGGATGGGGTGGTGCGTGCCTACGTGCGTGCGTGTCTGTCTGTGTTTATGTGGGAGGGGGTGTTTTCCTTTAACACGCGTTGCCGTGGTGCGAGAGGGGACATATAACATTTCATCGAGACCTTATGGCGCGGACTATTGCGGTTTTTGTAGAATGGCTATTATTCGATCCAAAGTTACGCATCGTTAGGAAGCATTTGCTACTACTGGAGCAGCAGACTAGCTGGCCTATCGGGCCTTCCGGATGAATTGTTTCCTCAACGATGCATCCACATTCTTTGTTGACATCTTTGTATCTCAGCCCTGCAGCAATGTAGCCACTCAATATGTCCAAGAGTTTTGATTCGAATAAGAGCCATGAATTATGATTTAATGTGTACATCTTTACGGTTGTAAGGCTATAAGAGTAGTGCACACCTTCGCAGTACATCCCCCGTGGCTTTTATTTATTGTGCTATGTAGGAAACATCAATAACAATATCGTCTGTGTCGACACACGATACCATCTTGAGTTTACAAACTGTTATTCACGTCATAGTATTATTAATCAGGCTATGTCTTGCAAAGTAAAACCACTATGGTTGTGTTCAAACCGCCACCACTCTTTGAAAAAGGTGACCTACATCAATAGCCTATCAATATTGGGATCATCTCGGGAATAAGAAATATATAAATCATTGTGACACTTAACTTTATGCCCTGGCTATGCCTTCTCTCGATTCAGTGGCCTTGTGGTAAGAGTGTCTGTCCTGAAAAGGTTGGGAGTTTGATTCCCGGCTGAGTCATACCAAAGACTGTAAAATGGGTCCTGTTGCATCTCTGCTTGGAACTCAGCAGGGTAAAACCCAGTGATAGACTAGCATCCTGTCCAGGGGGTCGCTACGGAAACAGGAGATTGGCTCTTGCTCCTATGAGTCGTTCCGGCTCGTACAAGCCAAGGCTTGTGCAAGGCAACTTACTTACTCTATGCTTGCTCTCAACAGTAAAAAAAAAAAGATTAATTAAAAGTTGAATGTATACCAAGAAGTTAGTTAGTTACATAACTAAAGACTTAGGTAACTTGTTTGTGTCTCATTCATTTGAGTGGTAGACTAATGATTTGTCTGTATTTGTGTGTGTGTGTGTGTGTGTGTGTGTGTGTGTGTGTGTGTGTGTGTGTGTGTGTGTGTGTGTGTGTGTGTGTGTGTGTGTCACAGCGTGCTATGGTATTGTCCAGGTGCCCACTGGCCCGTGGTTCTGTCGAAAATGTGAGTCTCAGGAGAGAGCTGCCAGAGTGGTGAGTATATATATCCCATATATCGATATATTATCCGTGTACTCATTCAGATCTCTATCAATGTACAGGATATCCCTGCCTGTCATAGTAAATAACACTGGTAGTACAGTGTGCTATTGAAGCTACTGTGCGTAGTTGGTTATTGTGAGGTGTGCTCTCATTTCTCATCAGAGATGTGAGCTGTGCCCTCACAAAGATGGCGCCCTCAAGAGGACAGACAGTGGAGGTAAACTACTGGACGCTGACTTTCCTTCCTCTATTCTTCATCCTCCACTTTCCATCAATCCCTCCTTTCCTCCACGTTTCCCTTGTCTTACAAACATATAATGTGTCCGTGTTAATGTGTGTGTATTCACGTCAGGGTGTGTGTGTGTGTGTGTGTGTGTATGTGTGTGTGCATACTAATGTGAGTTGTTCTCTCTCCAGGCTGGGCCCATGTGGTTTGTGCACTCTACATTCCCGAGGTGCAGTTCGCCAACGTTCTCACCATGGAGCCTATCGTACTACAGTACGTCCCTCACGACAGATACATCAAGGTATTCGTCACTGTTCACTTCCACTGTTATAGCCTTGTTTGTCTTTTGTGAAGGACGTTCTGACCGTCATTTGAAATGCATTTTATTGGCCTAAAACGATTGAATGAAATTGGAGATATCGTTTCTTTAGCCAGAGTAAATGGTTGTCCATCTCTGTGACTACCTTCAAAATTCCACACAAACTCGTGGGGGCGTTTTTTTGTGATTTGCACGCAGTCATTAGTATACAGTATATTTTTTGCGCGGGGCAAAGCTTTCATGAGATCATCCAGAGTTTTTCCTAAGTCCTCTCTGCAAGTTTAGCCTTTAGAGTTGGCATCTGGATAGTCACGGGCCATGTATCCCACCACCGTCTGCGTGCTTTCAGGCCTAATGGTCTTGAGTGATTGCTATTGTGGAAAAATCTATATTCAGCATATGCCCACCAGACAGATTTGTTTTTGAATGAAAGCTTTTATATGATTGGATTACAGTTCTATTCGAGTCAATGGGAAGCTACGTAGACGCCTGCTGCTGAAAGATAGTGGGTGCTCGTCTGGTAGTGGCCTCGCGCCACCATGTCAGGGGCAGCTACAGTAAATGGCTTGCACCTCTCTGGTCTGGGTTGTCAGAGCCATTCATCAAGGATTTGCTGCCCTGCATTCTCAGAGAGCGTTTGAGTGGACAATGGGTCGTGTCCCAAATAGTACACGATGGCTTTACCACACAGAGAATGGGGCGCCTTTTGGGACGCAGACAACGGGTGAAGGCTCAATAAGCCCACCCTCCCTCCCTCCTTTACAGTAGCTCCAAAATGCAGTTTCCCTTTGGCCCATGATGCATATGGCTCACAAGGGGAGGAGGAGGGGGTAGATGAAGGGAAGGAGGGGGTAGATGAAGGGAAGGAGGGGTAGAAGAGAAGAAAGGTAAGGAGGCCCGCTGTTCTTTTGTCCAGCACCTGTTGCTAGGCAGACAGCCAGCCCCCTCTGTCTGGGTAATAGCCGTAGGGTAGCCGTAGGGGAGCGAGGTGTGAAGAGGAGTAGGGGGGTAGAATGTTTCATAACAGGCTGCTATCAATGACAGGCTAGGGTTGGACTCTGGGCATTGGTGAGGCCCATAGAGTTGAACAGTATCACACTGGCTGTGTCCCAAATGGAGCCCTATTCTCTATGTCGTGCACTACTTTTGACCAGAGCCCAGAGTATAGTGCACTACTTTTTAGCCCTATGCGCCCTGGTCAAAGGTAGTGCACTCTATAGGGAATGGGATGCCATTTGGCATAGATACAAATTGGTTGTTCCACCAATTAGGTAGTTAAGTAGTCATAACCTTTTATTTAATGCAAAAAAAAGCATTAATTTCATGGAACGACCCGATTTCCCTTCCATAGCTAAGTGTGCCCATTAGATATGTGAGTGATTTCAGGTGGACATGACATCTGACGTTGATAAGAGGAGATCTGTTCTGGTCAGTCATCCTTCTTTTTCATCTTCCTCCTCCCCTCTCTTTAGACGTGTTATATCTGTGAGGACCATGGGCGAGAGAGCAAGGCTGCGTGTGGGGCCTGCATGACGTGCAACCGGCAGGGCTGTCGACAAGCCTTCCACGTCACCTGGTGAGTGGTCTGTGTGTGTGTGTGTGTGTGTGCGTTACTGCGTGTGCGTGACTGTGCGTGCATGCTTTTGTGTGTGTGTGTGTGTGTCTCCTCTCCCATCTGTCTGACTGTCTGACCCTGTGCAGTGCTCAGATGGCTGGCCTGCTGTGTGAGGAGGAGGGCCCCGAGGCTGACAACGTCAAGTACTGTGGCTACTGCAAGCACCATTACATCAAGATGGTAAGAGACTGGCAGAGTTATTCAAGTCTCTTTTCAGCTTTCTAGGAGAGCTCCAGTTCTTATTTATTTCAATGGAATGAAATGTGTAAATGGGTTGTGTTGGGTATTAAGACGGCTTTGGAAAGGACTTCCACTTCCACTTGGTTTTGTAACATTCACATACTGCGTTGAGGAAGGCAAGGAGACATAGCTTTTCAAGCCGGCGTGGAGAAATAGCCTCCGCCCCCTAGTTTCCCCTGTAGCTCTAGCCGATTGCCCGTCCAGCTATTGCCCCTATAGCTGTACTTGCCCCTGTGACCGTCACGGTTGGCAGCAGTGTGACTCTCTGACTCTCCTCGGCGGGGTCCTGTAGCAGAGGAAGATGCGCTCCAGTGGAGAGAACACCGAACGCGGCTCCTTCGGCCACTCCAGGGGGGGCTCCACGTCCCCCGCCCAGGACAAACACGGCTCCCACCACCACAGGCTCAGGAAGGTGAGTGTCTTGTGTATTGTTGTGTACATACTGAACGTGCATTTGACTATTGCTTGGTGTGGCTTTGTATCGGTGTATTTGCATGAATGCTCAAATCCTCAGCCTCTCCCTTGGGTTTCATTCAGAGTCACAAGGACAAGGTGAGGCAAAAGGAGAGGCATAAAAAGTCATCTGATGGTCTGGGGTCCTCACTGTCCAGCAGTATAGTAGACAAGGTAAAGCCAACCCCAATATGTACACCCCTAAATGCCCTCGGGTCTCTGTCTCTAACCTCTCTTAACTCTCTCTTTCTCTCTCGTCTTTCCCCACATCCACCAATCCTCTTCCATCATTGACCGAGTATAACCATTTGGTTTCCTAAATAGTTTGAACTATTGTGCATTTCTAAGTGGATACATTTGAGAAAATGTTTTTTATTCAGGTGAGGTCCTTGGTTGAACTCTCTGGTTGACCAGGACCGTCTCGCAATACTTTCTAACGAGCGTAAAGGGCTTTAATCTATGACATCAAACCGCTTCTCGATCTCCAATGACACATTTCCCACCCGTCACCTCTCTGTGCTGTTGATTTAGTTGTCGTCGGGTCACCACAGCAACAAGGACAGCGAGGGGAATTTGAAGAGGATGAGCTCTCACGGCCAGCTGGGACACCGCAGTAAGAAGACAGGAAGCATTGGCAAGAGCTGCTCCTCTTCCTCTTGCTCCTCCAGTCCCTTCAACACGGGTACAAAGCTAATCCTTTATGGGCCAACTAACCCGGACGTTTTGTGTCCAAGCAACTTCTCAGTCTCTTCTCTGTTTGTGAATAACCAACTCTCTAGTGCAGAACTCTATGTTTTTGGTATACCTTCACTGTGTTTAGTCTGAACGTGTGTTTTATAAGGGTTTAGGTATAACTGCACCGTATAGTGTTGTCTGCTTATTGTGCTGTGTTTAGGAATAACTACGGTGTGTATTCCCAGGTGGCGGCTCCCAAGACCTCCTCCAGTTCTCCTCTACCTCTCGTTTGGAGCGCGACCCCGACCGAGGAGCGGACGAGCACGGCGCCGAGGAGCCCCGGGACGAGCGGACCAGACGGACAGCGCCTGAGGAAGATGACGAGGAAGGGGTGGAGGAAAAGGAAGAAGAGAAAGAAGAGGAGGAGGAATTGGACAATAGTAAATACCACAACAAGGCCTCTCTGCAGCCCCCGGCCCTGACCCCGGTTGACGGACCTCACGGAGGGTCGTCGCAGGGTCACGAGAGGTCAGAGGGCGAGACCAACTCTTTCGAGACCAAGGTCACCATCTCCACCTTCGGCTCCATCATGCGCATCACTTCCTCCTCGGGTGGGATAGGCAGCGGCAGCAGCAAGCTCCGCAAAATCACTTCCTCCTCCTCGGGGGACTACAAGCTTTCCAAGTCGCTTCTCAAGTCCCCGCACCTAGCCACGCCCCCTATACTGGAGGAGGCCAACCTAGAGGAGGACAAGGCCACGCCCCCACCACCGCTGCCAACACACCGGGAGAGGAGGCACCGTGGCAACAAGAAGAGCCGGCACGGTCCGGGGCGCCCGCGGGGGAGCAAGAACCGGGAGCGGACGGAGAGGCGAGAGGAGGAGTACCGTCACCACACGGCTCCTGCTCCACCTCCTTCCCTAACCTCCTCCTCCACATCGTCCTCCTCGCTCTTCCCCAGCTCCTCCTCCCTCCCCCACACAGCGTACTCCTCCACCCTGCCCACCTCCTCCCTCTCCTCCTCCTTCCCCTCCTCCTCCACTTCCTCTAGCGTCAGTTTCTCCACAGGCCGCGGCAATACGCTGCTCGGCTCCGGTGAGTCTCTCACCAGATCCGTCTTGAGCGGGCGTAGTCTCTGTGTGGTAGCCCTCTAGCTTCCTGTGTGCACTTGCATGTGAAAATAATACACAGCACTTCTATGTATTGTGGCTGTGGATGATGAACGTACACATCATCAAGTATGTGTATTTAGAGATGTTCAGGAAGCAAGATGCCTCGTTTAGAAAATGGCGGCCAGATTTAAGCTTGTACATATTTGCACGACAGAGAAAGAAAAGGATGAAGAGGAGTAAGAGATTGAGTAAAAATCAGAGGAAAGAACCCTTATATGTATAACGCTTTTTGCTTATGACTTCTTGAGCAGAACTAGAAGTGCAGACTTTGCACGTGCGTAGTAAATCTAGGTAGTTAGTGATCTGTGTGTCGTAAAGAGATTTGTTAGATTGTGGTTTTGTGTGCAGTGTCAACAGAGAGAGCATGTGCGTCAATGGCTGGGATGACATCCTGCTTTTGCTCTACTCTGACAAGATATGACCTCAACACTTTTAGGTGTGCGGTTGTGTGTGTGTGTGTGTTCTATAAATGAATGGCATTTATGAATTAGGTCTGATACTATTCTCTTGGTTAGGAATCTACACCTGTCACGAGGGCCCTCTGTCTTTGAGTGGGAGTGTCTGTAACACCCCTCTATCGTTGGGCGGAGGCGTATGTAGCACCGCTCTCTCTTCAGGACTCCTGCCATCTCACGTCTCCACACTGTCACTTCAACCAGTCAACTCTGCCCTCAGCCCACAGGTACTCCGGGAAATCAACATCATGTCTGCGTTCGAGCCTTTACCCATACCCGCAACGTTCAGGCTCTACCCTACCCAGGCCCAGTTGCTTCTGCCAAATTTAAGGCCCGGCCCTGGCCAAAATCAGAAATAACTTCCTGCGTTAGTCAATCCATTAGCCGCTCCTCTCTGTCCGCCACGAGCTCCCTGCTCTGCTCATGGCGGCTCTGAGTCTGTGAGTATCCATAGCAACGGCTCCGCTTGGGCTACTCTGCTCAATGAGGAGGCATGAGAGAGCAGTTAGCTGTTAGATACTTTTCGTCACTCGAAACTCTGTGAAATAATCTCTCCGGCCTTATATTTGATGAGGTTGAAGCTCTTCTGACATCACGTTGCGAGCTGAGCCAAATATGACTGTACTGCGCAGCAGAGCACGAGCAAATGGCTCAGCTTCAACATTTTTGCCATCAATTTAGTGATACCCGGGCCCGGCACGTACCCTAGTTATTGATGAAAAAACAGGCTCCACCCGGCCCTAACTCCCATGTATAATGTCAGAGCCCGTCGAGCTCGGGTCAGGTAGTAGAGCTTTCGTCTTCTTAAAAATGGCACACTATTACTTATATACAGATGTATGATCTTCATTTGAGCCAGTTTGCTACAGCAGAAAAAGTATCCTGCTTCTGCAGGAAATATTAATTATTATGTCGATTTTAATTAATGGACACGGGGTTGATAGTTTTTTTCGTAAAGGAGTCTGACATTTCAAAGTGGAAATTACAAACTTCGTGCGCCTTTTTCAACCTCAAATACACGACAAGTTAAACATGTGTTGATAGTGACAGTTCTCCTGCAACAGGGTGATCAAATTAAGATCCTACATCTGTAGTGCACTACTTTTGACCAGGGCGCATAGGCATCTGGTCAAAGTAGTGCACTATGCAGGGAATATATAGTGCCATTTGAAACGCAGCCCATGACTGAGCTTATCAACGATATCATGTTACAACTAAAATAGTATCCCACATGTATTCAGTTGCCAGGTAAATGAGATCCTAACTTTGTTCTGTGTGTGTTAAACCCTTGTAGGTGCATGTTCCATGTTCCAGTTCTTCCTACAGCCTCAGCTCCTCTCAGCCGTTTGGCAGGGTCTTTTCTACTGCCCGTACACTGCCCTCACTACTGAGCCAAGCCCAGACCTCACTTCAAGGTAACACACACACTCGTTAGTGAGATACTTACAGTGCCTTGCGAAAGTATTCGGCCCCCTTGAACTTTGCGACCTTTTGCCACATTTCAGGCTTCAAACATAAAGATATAAAACTGTATTTTTTGTGAAGAATCAACAACAAGTGGGACACAATCATGAAGTGGAACGACATTTATTGGATATTTCAAACTTTTTTAAGAAATCAAAAACTGAAAAATTGGGCGTGCAAAATTATTCAGCCCCTTTACTTTCAGTGCAGCAAACTCTCTCCAGAAGTTCAGTGAGGATCTCTGAATGATCCAATGTTGACCTAAATGACTAATGATGACAAATACAATCCACCTGTGTGTAATCAAGTCTCCGTATAAATGCACCTGCACTGTGATAGTCTCAGAGGTCCGTTAAAAGCGCAGAGAGCATCATGAAGAACAAGGAACACACCAGGCAGGTCCGAGATACTGTTGTGAAGAAGTATAAAGCCGGATTTGGATACAAAAAGATTTCCCAAGCTTTAAACATCCCAAGGAGCACTGTGCAAGCGATAATATTGAAATGGAAGGAGTATCAGACCACTGCAAATCTACCAAGACCTGGCCGTCCCTCTAAACTTTCAGCTCATACAAGGAGAAGACTGATCAGAGATGCAGCCAAGAGGCCTATGATCACTCTGGATGAACTGCAGAGATCTACAGCTGAGGTGGGCTCAGACTCTGTCCATAGGACAACAATCAGTCGTATATTGCACAAATCTGGCCTTTATGGAAGAGTGGCAAGAAGAAAGCCATTTCTTAAAGATATCCATAAAAAGTGTCGTTTAAAGTTTGCCACAAGCCAACTGGGAGACACACCAAACATGTGGAAGAAGGTGCTCTGGTCAGATGAAACCAAAATTGAACTTTTTGGCAACAATGCAAAACGTTATGTTTGGCGTAAAAGCAACACAGCTCATCACCCTGAACACACCATCCCCAAACATGGTGGCGGCAGCATCATGGTTTGGGCCTGCTTTTCTTCAGCGGGGACAGGGAAGATGGTTAAAATTGATGGGAAGATGGATGGAGCCAAATACAGGACCATTCTGGAAGAAAACCTGATGGAGTCTGCAAAAGACCTGAGACTGGGACAGAGATTTGTCTTCCAACAAGACAATGATCCAAAACATAAAGCAAAATCTACAATGGAATGGTTCAAAAATAAACATATCCAGGTGTTAGAATGGCCAAGTCAAAGTCCAGACCTGAATCCAATCGAGAATCTGTGGAAAGAACTGAAAACTGCTGTTCACAAATGCTCTCCGTCCAACCTCACTGAGCTCGAGCTGTTTTGCAAGGAGGAATGGGAAAAAATGTCAGTCTCTCGATGTGCAAAACTGATAGAGACATACCCCAAGCGACTTACAGCTGTAATCGCAGCAAAAGGTGGCTCTATAAAGTATTAACTTAAGGGGGCTGAATAATTTTGCACGCCCAATTTTTCAGTTTTTGAAATTGTTAAAAAAGTTTGAAATATCCAATAAATGTCGTTCCACTTCATGATTGTGTCCCACTTGTTGTTGATTCTTCACAAAAAAATACAGTTTTAAATCTTTATGTTTGAAGCCTGAAATGTGGCAAAAGGTCGCAAAGTTCAAGGGGGCCGAATACTTTCGCAAGGCACTGTATGTTTGCTATGAAGTTACATAGGGGAGAGTGGGGTAAATTGAGACAAAGGGGTAAGTTGAGCCACCCTTGTTTCTAGGAAACCATACACAAAATGAATAATTTGACCAAATATTTAGGAAGAGGTCTTCATTTCAGTCTGTGACGGAAGAAATCACATGGAAAAAGTGGTTAGCAAGTTAGGTAAAAATACATTTAAGTCAAATTAATTTATTGTGTTAGAGGTTTCATGATGCTTGTATCTAAACCAAAATAGACCATTTTAAGATTCTTCTTTACATCAGTTTGGGTCTCTATAAGCTTCAGTATGAGATCCTAAACCTAGCATGAAAGTGCATCATTTTGTGTGTGGGATAATATAGTCAAAATGTTTCCATGGGGTACGTTGAGCCAATGACCATGGGGTAAGTTGATCCAATGACCATGGGATAAGTTGAGCCAATGGTCATGGGGTAAGTTGAGCCAATGGTCATGGGGTAAGTTGAGCCAATGGTCATGGGGTAAGTTGAGCCAATGGTCATGGGGTAAGTTGAGCCAATGGTCATGGGGTAAGTTGAGCCAATGGTCATGGGGTAAGTTGAGCCAATGACAAGTTGAGCAAATTGAAGTGTTTTCTTCCCAGGCAGAAAAAAATCAAGGCATTATCTCAGGGATATGAGGTAACAACAGGGCCTTAGGTGTTAAGCCTCTGTTAAAAGATGCTTAAAATGATTAAAAGACAAAAAGCGATTGTGATTGTGTTGAATTGTGTTCTGGGAAATTAAGATAGACATGGTTTTAAAAAGGTTTTTTTTTTTATATTTAATTTAGTCCAGAAATGTGTATGCAGCTTAACTTACCCTGTCCCACAGCTCAACTTAACTTACCCTGTCCCACAGCTCAACTTAACCTACCCTGTCCCACAGCTCAACTTAACCTACCCTGTCCCACAGCTCAACTTAACTCACTGTCCCACAGCTCAACTTAACTCAACCCCTCAACTTAACACCCTGTCCCACAGCTCAACTTAACTCACCCTGTCCCACAGCTCAGCTCAGCTAAGTTGTCAACTTTTTTGGACAACAATGTTTTCAAAACCCTGTCCCACAGCTCAACTGTAACTTCCCATGTCACCCTGTCCCACAGCTCAACTTAACTCACCCTGTCCCACAGCTCAACTTAACTGTTACCCTGTCCCACAGCTCAGCTAAGTTGTCACGAAGAGACCACTATCAACACTGTTTTTTGGACAAGCAATGTTTTCAAAACAGAAAGGCATACTATATTCCCTTGATGGAGTGATGCTGAATGTAAAAAACGGCTCAACTTACCCCAGTCTCCCCTACTGTAGCTACCTGGTAGTTTATCGGGATTGCTCTCTCTCCTCTCAGAGTCCGAGATGGACGACTGTCGCTTCCCATGTCACGACAACTCGCCACGAGAGAGCCTTTCCTCACAGTAAGTTTCTGTTTGACTCTACTCTCACTGTTATCAACACTGTTCTCTCTCACTGTCACTATCAACACTGTTCTCTCTCACTGCCACTATCAACACTGTTCTCTCTCACTGCCACTATCAACACTATTCTCTCTCACTGTCACTATCAACACTGTTCTCTCTCACTGTCACTATCAACACTGTTCTCATACTGTCACTATCAACACTGTTCTCTCATACTGTCACTATCAACACTGTTCTCTCATACTGTCACTCACTGTTTCTATCAACACTGTTCTCTCATACTGTCACTATCAACACTGTTCTCTCTCACTGCCACTATCAACACTGTTCTCTCTCACTCTTTCTATCAACACGGTTCTCTCTCACTGTCACTATCAACACTATTCTCTCTCACTGTCACTATCCTCTCTCACTGTCACTATCAACACTGTTCTCTCATACGGTCACTTTTGCTTGTGTATACTTTACCATTCCATTTCATTCGGTCTCTTGTATACCAACGTTATTCCATTTCAATCTGTTTCTGTTCTCTGTAGCCATATGCCTGTTCATTTACCACTGTTATTCTCTCAGGTCTCCTATGAGCTGTCTGCCTCTACTGTTTGACCAGAGGGAGGGTGTGGGCCCTGGGGTCAGAGGTCGCCCTGAAAACGTCCCTCCATCCAGCTCCCACATAGAGCTCCTCCTGGAGAAGCATGGCAACGGAGAAATGGGTGCCAACAGTAAGTACACTGGGATTCTTTGTGGCAGTCTATAATATATCTTCATTCTCGGAGGATTTTCAGTTGGTCTTTTTTGGGCGATGTGTCTGCCTTTGTGGCACAGTCGGTCATACACACCCAGTCGGTCATACACACCCAGTCGGTCATACACACACAGTCGGTCATACATACCCAGTCGGTCATACACACCCAGTCGGTCATACACACCCAGTCGGTCATACACACCCAGTCGGTCATACACACCCAGTCGGTCATACACACCCAGTCGGTCATACACACCCGATGTGAAATGTATTTTTGGACCCTTTGAAGAGGAAGTGGATTCTTATCAACCCGAGTCAGTCTGATACGCTTGCTTTCAGATCCTTTAAAATGCGCTGTGCTGTTCTGCGATGATCATTAGTGTATCATGGCCGGTAGCGGCAGGTAGACTAGAGGTTAGAGCGTTGGGCCAGTAAATCCGAAAGGTTGCAAGTTCAAATCCCTGAGCTGACCAGGTAAAAATCTGTTGTTCTATCCCTGAACAAGGCAATTAACCCACTGTTCCTAGGCCGTCATTGTAGATAAGAATTTGTTCTTAACTGACTTGCCTAGTTTAAAAAATTATATTTAAAATAAAATGGCTTAGTATGGAAACTGTAACAAAAAAATGAAACTGACTCTAATACAGTGCTCTACACTCACTCACTTTCTTTCCTACCCCTTTTCCCTGTCTCTTCCCCCCTCTCCCTCCCCCTTTCCATCTCTCTCTCTCCACCAGTTGTAGAGATGCTCCAGTCCCTCCACTCGCTGCAGCAGGAGAACCAGCGTCTCCAGGACCAGATTCTCAGCCTGACGGCCAAGAAGGAGCGGCTGCAGCTGCTCAACGTGGAGCTGGCCTGTCCCTTCCCCCCGCAGGTCCACCACTCCCACCACTCCGCCCAGGGCCTAGTGCCCACCACCACCCACATCAGCTTCCTCTCCTCCGCACACGGTCAGACTCAGGAAACCCTCCTCTCATTCACCTCCTCTCGGAAGCTTCCCATCCTCCTTACCTCATTCGTTGATAGAGTCAGTTTGCTAGTCTGGAAAAGAGTGTCACCATCCCCCAAAACAAACCTTGTTTTTGTCATTATAATCTCGACAGTTGTGTGTTGTTTTTTTTTTGTAGTTGGTTCCCTGTCCCTGTATCTATATCCCTGTGTGTGTACCTCTCTTGTCCCTATAGACCCCCTCAGCACCAATAAGAGTCCCCTGTCTAAATGCTGCTTCCTGAATGATACCTCCTTCATCACCTCATCCGAGGTGAGAACCCCTTTGTGCCCACCACGCCTTACTTAGTACCGGCCAACACCTGAACCCACTGTGTAGTTACTTATACAATACTCTTGCCCTTTATCCCCAACTGTAGCATTAAAGGGGATATCTGGGTTTAATTTCCAATCAAACGTGCCGCCTCCACTTGTTTGTACATTGAGTAGCAACGGTCATCTAAATAGCTAAAAATGCAACAGAAGGACAATGGATGAAGATACTCATCTTACTGGCACGGACGAATAATGAGTTTAGGGATTTTTGGTAGGAATTCAGGTATTCAATTTATTGTAAAATGTCACTTTTTTTTATTAGAATGCACTCATATATAAATGTTCTTATTGTATTAGGTATTTTGGGGGATATTTTGTGTTCAAATAAAGACGATTCTATATGCGTCGTTTGCATAAATACACCAGGTTAGATTTGCATATAGGAATAAATTAACATAAAGGGGTGGCACAGGACTGCAACCCCCAAACACGACCTCTGTCGACCCTGCCTGCACTCACCTGCGCTGGCTTAGCTGCCCCTGTTGTTCTCACGTTCCCTTGCATAATTCAACAAGTGTGTCAATAGCAGGATACCCTCAGAGTAAAAATCAACACGCTTCGCTCTAGATTACACCTATCTAAACATACTTTACATTTGCGAGATCAAACTAATATCACTATAATCCGAGTGTTCATTTTCGGAAGATGCTTTCATTTCAGAGCCTCTAATTTGTAAACATTTCAACTGTAATAAAGGATTACTTTTCCAAATTCCGCAAAAAAATGAACACCCATTAAAATAAAGTTATCTTTCTTGTGATGGAGGTGTCAAGATGGTGCGTTAAATCCCTAACCAAGCTTTATCGTTTTTTACAGAATCAGTGTAAAGACAATGCATTTCATTGAGCCCATTTTAGCCATTACCAGAGTGTGTTTGACAGGTCATTACGAACGTTAACGGGAAAAAACGACAGGCATAATCAAGAGTATGAAAGAGTCACAGGAGTAAAATGAAAGCAATTGATCCAGCGAAATTGAAGTGGATTTTCACCCCTCAAACACAGGAAGTAGATGGGTGAAAAAGACAAATCCTCAGGTGGGCGGAGCATGGGTGTTATTACATTTGAGGGAATGTTAATATATGAAATATGGCGAAATGAAACTCACAGATTTCACCTTTAGATGAACCATAACTGTCCTATTAGTTTTACCCTGTGTTTTTCTCTTCCGACTCTAGGAGCTCCACTCTGGTAGTCCCTCCCGCAGTAGCTCCTCCCTCTCCTTCCAGAGCACTCCGCCCCCACAGCAGAGTCCCGCCTCCTTCGGCCAGCCCTTGCTGAACGGGCTGGGTGGGCGGGGTTTGACTGACAGCCTGGGGGGCCTCAGTCAGGCCAGCAGTTCCATGGTGGGCGGGCTCATGGTCTCCCTAGCAGGAAGTCCCCAGCTGAACATGAACGGCGTGCTGGGCAGCCTGAACGGGGTGATCCAGTCACCTGTCCAGAACGGACCCCAGCCCACCCTGCCGGCCCTGCGGCCCCAGCCTCCTCCTTTGGGCCCCCAGGGACTGGCACAGGGCCTGCAAATCCCCAAGAGCATGAGTCCGTGAGTACCTCCTCTCTGTCTGATCACCAGAAAAGTATAATGGTTGGTGATAGTGTTGGTTGATTGTTTTGTGAGGATGTTGTTTGTTGATTGCTGTTGATCAGTTGTTGTTGTTGTGATAGCCACGGCCATTATTTTTGTGACAGGGATACATTTTTATATTGTCCTGTTGTGACTGGCTGTGCTGACTGATTCTGGTCTATGCTGTTACTGTAATTGATTTTTGTTGTGACTAATGGGTTGACTGGGTAAGTGTTGTTTGGACTGGAAGTGTCCCATGATGAGTAATATTGAACATGGTTGTGTTTCAGGTCTTCCCTCCTGTCTGAGCAGCAGAAGCAGCTCCTTCTCCAGCAGCACTTCACTCCAGTAATGACTCTACCATGCCTTACAAACACACTCAGACATGCAAACACTTGCAGTACATGCTCTTGATGTTTGGTAACGCAATACAACACAACCATGATGATAAGATGGATCATCATAAGAAGTTAAAATAAAACTGAAACCGTATGAATGGATGAATTATCAGGACCGAAATAAGAGATACAGTTGAAGTAGGAAGTTTACGTACACTTAGGTTGGAGTCATTAAAACTAGTTTTTTCAACCACTCCACTAAATTCTTGTTAACACACTATAGTTTTGGCAAGTCGGTTAGGACATCTTCTTTGTGCATGATACAAGTCATTTTCCCAACAATTGTTTACAGACAGATTATTTCACTTATAATTCACTGTATCACAATTCCAGAGGGTCAGAAGTTTACATACACTAAGTTGACTGGGCCTTTAAACAGATTGGAAAATTCCAGAAAATTATGTCATGGCTTTAGAAGCATCTGATAGGATAATTAACATCATTTGAGTCAATTGGAGGTGTACCTGTGGAAGTATTTTAAGGCCTACCTTCATACCCAGTGTCTCTTTGCTTGACATCATGGGAAAATCAAAATAAGTCTGCCAAGACCTCAAAAAATCAATTGTAGACCTCCACAAGTCTGGTTCATCCTTGGGAGCAATTTCCAAACGCCTGAAGGTACCACGTTCATCTGTACAAACATTAGTACGCAAGTATTAACACCATGGGACCACGCAGCCGTCATACAGCTCAGGAAGGAGATGCGTTCTGTCTCCTAGAGATTAATGAACTTTGGTGCGAAAAGTGCAAATCAATCCCAGAACAACAGCAAAGGACCTTGTGAAGATGCTGGAGGAAACAGGTACAAAAGTATCTATATCCACAGTAAAACAAGTCCTATATCGACATAAACAGAAAGGCTGCTCAGCAAGGAAGATGCCACTGCTCCAAAACTGCCATAAAAAGCCAGACTACAGTTTGCAACTGCACATGGGGACAAAGAGGCAGCATTATGTTGTGGGGGTGCTTTGCTGCAGGAGGGATTGGTGCACTTCACGAAATAGGTGGCATCGTGAGTGAAATAATGTGGATATATTGAAGCAACATCTCAAGACATCAGTCAGGAATTGAAAGCTTGGTCGCAAATGGGTGTTCCAAATGGACAACAACCCCAAGCAAACTTTCAAAGTTGTGGCAAAATGGCTTAAGGACAACCAGGTCAAGGTATTGGAGTGGCCATCACAAAGCCCTGACCTCAATCCTATAGAAAGTTTGTGGGCAGAACTGAAAAAAACATGTGTGAGCAAGGAGGCCTACAAACCTAACTCGGTTACACCAGCTCTGTTGGAGGAATGGGCCAAAATTCAACCATCTTATTGTTGGAAGCTTGTGGAAGGCTACCTGAAACGTTTGACCCAAGTTAAACAATTTAAAGGCACTCAAATACTAATTGAGTGTATGTAAACTTCTGACCCAGTGGGAATGTGATGAAAGAAATAAAAGTTGAAATAAATCATTCTCTCTACTCTTATTCTGACATTTCACATTCTTAAAATATAGTGGTGATCCTAACTGACCTAATACAGGGATTTTTTTACTAGGATTAAATGTCAGGAATTGTGAAAAACTAAGTTTAAATGAATTTGGCTAAGGTGTGTGTAAACTTCCGACTTCTACTGTACATTATTAAAATATAGCTGTGAGCAGCAATGAACGGAGTTCACAGGATGACAAAAAGGACAGAAGATCATGTAGGAATTATCTTCCTTTATGTGCAATCATGATTCTAAATACAACATCTGGAGTGAATCTGACATGTGGTTCATGAGATGATTTTGAGCATTAGTGTTACATATGCAAAGTATTAGTTATTAATAGTTTCCTTGTTTTTTTAAATATATATATTACCAAATTCAGTGTGGTTCGTCTTAGGGATGTCTATGATAGTGATGACAAGTTTGAAGTTGATGGGCCACTGTGGATTGGATTTGCAGTGTTTTAAATGGACGTGTAATATCTGATTTTTTCTTTGGAGCTAGGTTTGTTAGGGGGCACTATAGGTTGAGGTTGGATAGGATGAGTCTGGAGGTGAGGTGGCAGAGGTGATTGGTAGGGGGTGGCTGCAGCCCTGGAATGGCAGCCCATTGCTGGTGGTTCAGGTGTTGCCTGACCTTGATCGGGTGTAGCTAATGCCAACGCTGGGAGCTGCGTTGGTGTATTGTTTCGGACTGGAATTTGTGCTAGAAGGTGCCATCTGAAACCTCAGCTTCTCCAAAATTACTCCATGATTTTCGACAGTTGTCTTTAAAGCTTGCACCATAGCCAGGAGCTGTTGGATTGGATTGTCATGACCTATGATGGACAAGGTCATGAGTTGTCTTTGGTGTCCGGTTATGGGGGTTGGACCTGGATGAGGGTTGAACTTTGAAGTCTTGTTCCTCCTCAGATTCTTTGTACTTCTGTGCAGGGGTGAAAGTGGAATTATTTTCTTCCCGGTACAGGACGTCCTGTCGTGCACCAAAACAAATGTATAACATATAGAATCTCTATTAATTCAAATAGGATCTCTGCGGGCCTAGTTGTAAAGAATTGTAATTGAACTTTTAAAATGTATGACCTTTAATTTGGTGTATTATTAGGATCCCCATTAGCTGTTGCTAAAGCAGTAGCTAGCCTTCCCGGGGTCCATGCCAAACATGAAGTAATACAGAAGATTAATAAACAAGGACAGCTCAAGGACAGAATGTCAATTTACTGTGGTAATAAACACAACCAGTCATGATGTTTTCATATGATTGTCAAATAATCACCTCAAAGGGCTCCGTGACTTGGCGCACGTTCATCCACTCGCAACATATTCCCAGCCTCCAAATAATGGTGAATGGAAAGAGACATCTGTTACACAAAATACCAAAAAGTGTAATGACATTTGGCGATTGTCGTTAGGACATAATTTATGCGTCCACTGCTGTTCGGGGCACGTCTCGGTGTCAGCCACTCATCTCTGCCTTGTCAGGGTTTTCCTCAAACCACATCACATTTGAGGCTATATGACCCGTTTTCAAGTCCATTTGCACGTATTTCTTTTTTGCAGTAATGATAAGAAAAGTGATGTAATAACCTTCAGTTCTTTTGACATTTTGTTCTATTTTTACAGGCTCATGTTTTACCAATAAGGCGTACCCCCACCATTTAGTTTTCCCGGGACGCCGTATCTTTTCCGCACCACCTTACTTTCAGAGTTCAGGGGGGGGGTATATTTGCACACACACTGCATAATACATTTTTAATTTGGGCTGTAACAACAACAAAATGTTGAAAAGGTCAAGGGGTGTGAATACTTACTGAAGGAACTGTGCATACAAACGTTCAAGTCTCTAGGTCAAACAGGGCGGTGGATATGATGGTTTAAAGCGAGACTGCTTATGACAGTGTCACCTATAGGCCAATCAGTGCCGTTCTTTTTGCCCAAGTTATTCATGGCCTCTAGTTTCTCTGTTCCAAATTATTTAAAAAGTTACCAATCTGATTGACTGTTAACCCCTAATTATTCAATGAGTGTGAACATGGTCAGGTTTATTTTTGGTCCCAAAAAATAAATGGAGAAAAAAAACAGCATATGCTGCAGTCTTTTTCTGGCCCGGCACAGGTAGATTCATTTTGGGTGTGCATATCACTACCCATGTTCAAGTCCCTTATATCTTGGGCTGTGTGTGTCTCAGGAGCAGCAGGTGGTGGTCTATCAGATGCTGCAGCAGCAGTGGCAGAGGGAGCTACAGCGCCTCACACTGACCGGGGCCCTCACCTCCACCCCCACTGCCCAGTCCCCAAACCTGGGGGCCTCGCCCCTGCAGGGTGGCCAGGGAAACCCCCTCTTCGGCCTGCAGGAGAATGCACTTCACAAGCCCGGGGTGAGTGCCGATATGCAGTTGTTCGAGACTCCTTATTTGAATAGGCCATTGTATATGTCAATTCTTGATCGACTGAAGCTTTAAAGAATAAACTTCTTAAAGAATAAACCTTTCTAGAAGGTTGACTTGCTTTGTAATGCTGTTAAACCTGAGGATATAATGTTGATACATGTATGTGTGGGCCGAACATCTAAACTCACAGGTCAGTTTTAAATGTGTTTAATTTCAGGGGGTGGGAGAGAAGGGCGGAGACAACAATGGCTGATATGTTATCTTCGTGTCTGAACTGTTGCAGCTATAACAGGGGAAAGGAAAGTAATTGAGCTGTTCCATCAGAAACTAATGTCACCTTTAATCTCCATCTGAAAGACTCTTGAGCTCTCTGTCTTCTATCATCTCTGTCTTCCCCCTCTTTTATGAATGTATAATGGAATCGATTTAAACGGTTATGTTTTATTTCTTATGCATTGAATTCCTTTTATTTGAGGACGTTTTTTTTCCTTCCAGGTCTGTGTGTGTGTAGGCAGCTTTCAGAGAGCATGAATACAGTGGTCTGTAATTGAATTGCACTAATCTGTTAGCTAGACCAATTGGGTTCACTCTTGTAGCAAGAGCCAGAGACTCTGGTGTCCTGGCGGTAAATGTGGAGAGTATTGGGGTCCAGCATAGAAATTGGACTCTGGTGATCAATTCCAAATCAACCCCTAGCCGCTACTCTCAAGGCACTTCCTGAGATCTGAAATGATTCGATGGGCGTAAACAACATGACTATTCCACCTAGCCAATCAGAAGACATGGTAAACTTTAAACCTATCCAATCCTTTTAGATCTCCTGGAGTGCCTATGGGTAGGGCTAAGTGTCAACTTGGAATTTGGGTGTGAGTGTTTTGGGCCAAAGTGTCCTTAGGCCATAACTTTACTGAAGCACTGACCCTCCGCTTAAGCAATTATACCCCTGTGGAACCAATGTATCCCTCTAAACATCCTTGTTGAGGACAATCTGTCTGAAACCTCTCTAAACATCAACTGTCTTCCTCAAGGTCTGTCTTCCTTTCATTTTCTTCCCTCCCATATATTATACAACTATGATATTCCTATTCTATCCTATTAAATGTCACAGCTACAGGCTGGCATCAAATGATCCGGGGACTGGCATTGACAGTGTAGAGTGTGAACTATGCCTCAGTCCACCCCTGAGAATTTAGAGAGAATGTATGATCTTCAATATGCGTGCCGCTGCCAAGATTAATCAAACGAAACCAAACATTTGAAAATTGTCCCAAGTAAATATGTAAGAAATTAATATTTTTGTTTCCTCAACCCATGTGTACTTCGCTGATATATAACCTAATAAGGGACATTTGGATACTTGGAACTGATAAGTTAATGATTGATTAGTATGAATATTTTGCACTCTATCCTGAAGTGTTAGTGTTTTCTTATTTGTTTTGGTTGTACATATTGTTCTGTTGATGCCCGGGAAACTAGTTGTTCTTTTAGCAATACTGTATAGTTGTCAATGCCTTAAAATAATGCTAGAGTTACTGAGGAAAATCAACTCACACTTAACAGCCAAAAGGCAGCTTCTTTTGTCTTATTCATTTCTTAATCTAGTTTTTGTTCTGGTTACAATTTACCGTTATTTCAGATTTAGGCGAAAGCACTCTTTTCAATCTTACCATTTATACTATTGATAGGCAACGGTGATAATGTCAACAATTGTAAAATGAAAATATGTTTATTGGTAAATCTCAAATCGTCTGTAAATTGTGTCTTAAGATGCTGCTCAATGTTTTAGAAGAACTGACAAGCAACATCCCATGTTAGATGGTATCACTTTACTTTGTCTTAAGATCTATAAAAATGCGGTCATAGTAATGACATAGTCACAAATACCATGACTGCTATGTTCTTATACAATTGTGACTCAAACTCTTATTGGTGTCATCAGGTTCAAATGTTGATTCAATTGTCATCAGGTGACTTTATCTGTTATGATACGACTGCCCATGACATCTGTTACGTCATTCTAGTAACACCATTATGTACAGTATGTCTTACTACTGAGATCATGATGTCAAGTTATAAAATGTTACCATTCAGAACACATAGGCAACTCGGGAACTCTAATATGTAACTTTCTTTACTGCATCTCCTTTCCTGTGTGGCACATAACAACAGGTCCTTCTGTGCTGGGATCAAGCTAATCTATTAACATTGGCCGTTCTCCCAGGTCTTTTAACTCACTGTTAGACTGGAATAATATTTTTCCTTTGCGGTGTTCGTTACTAATCTTATTCGATCATTTCCTCATTTAACTACGGTCAACGATCATTCCCAAATGTGTGTTAGTTTTCCGTTTGCGACCTCGATATTGACCTCCCCGTACATGTGATATCCGGTAAGTATTAGATCTGTTCTGTTTTTGTTGTTAGTTAACAGTGAGGAGCTTTCAAGCGACTATTGTTAGTTGGTTAAAATACTGTAGCAACGAGACGATAGGAGAATGTTAACGTTGACAACACATGAGCCTATTCCTCCACATTGACAGGACTTCCGAAGGAGGTCTGCGGTTGAACAAGTACGTCCTTATGAGTTGTTGTACGATTAAGGTTGAAAAAAAATCTAGGAAAGAACATGTCGAAGAGGTTGTTTTGACTGAAAGAGTACCTCGAAGGAATCTTGAAAGGGAATCTTTCCCATGTTGCACTGGGGCGATTTGGCCCAATAAATGTAAATCTTTTTTTTATATATATATATACTTTTGTTGTTTTTTTATTGTTTGAGTGCAAATTGTATACTTAAATGTGTTTGTGTATAAACACATTCATTTTCTAAGCTTTGAAGTTTGGGTAACCAAGATAATCCATGTTATTATGTACGTATGTTGTTATGTGTATCTGTTATGTATTACATCATATTTAAGCACCTCTCTCTCAATGAAGTTTGACAAAAAAATGGAGCTAACTTCTTGGGACATAAAATGCATGAAATGCAGTTAAGTCTCGCAAATCAGTAGCTAAATACCAAGTTTGACTACGCATAGTTTTTAAATGCATTGTTCTCAAAAAATGTTTTAGGAAATTTAAGTTGAGCACTGCATTTAAGAAAAGACAAGCATTGTTGTCAATGTACAGTGTATTTGTTAGAGAGAATTAATCAACAATTTGCCAATATTCAGATTTAATGCCCTGTAAAGTATTTTGATATTTTTGTGTAAAAATTGAGGTACAATTAAGACGACTGAACTTTTACTGTCAATAAATGTATTTTACTGAGTTGATTTGCATGTTCTCTTGGTTTCAAAGCTTTATTTACAGACCGCAGCATTGACAAAGTCCTTGTGTGCATCACTTACTTGAAGCAGCCTGTCATAATGCCTTCATGAATCAGTCATAACAGTGTTATGAACAGTCATAACAGTGAAAGAGAGCGGTTCCCCAGTTGGGCTGGTCTGTGACCCCCCCCGACACATTTTCCATTCAGAGGAATAAGGCAACCTTACAGAGAGTTACACACAATAGAAAACTTTATTTCCAGAGGACATACGTATGAGGTGGATGTGGTTCTGAGTAATAGCAAAAGAGCAATTATAATATTGACTGTATAAGGCACGGGTGGTTTGAGTGGGGGGGGGGGTCTAACTCAATATACTTTAAAATTACTAAAATAAAAATGGAAACAGTAGAAATGATAATGGACCTATATTTATACCGTTTCTTGACTGTCCAGCTCGCTAACAATCACTAGACAGTCAGGGAGCATCGGAAACACACACAAAAACGATGAATAGAGGACTATGTTTAGAAATTTTGATGGCAAGGAAATACAGTATAACCAATTTTCAGTGTGGACCTCCGGACCTTGTTGAAGACGGAACGCGGCCTCCAGGGTAAAATGAGTTTGACACCCATGGTATAAGGAGATAGTGACATAAGCAAAGGACTGCATAACACATAGATAGCATCAACTACTATTAACAACTGGCCATCGTAACAACCAACTGTAAATGCATGTTTCAATAACAACATCGCTCACTTCAATCCACACACTCCATCACTCTTGTCCACCTGGAGAGAGATTGAGGAGGCTCTGACCTAAGTCAGCAGAAGGACTGTCGGGTCTTCTGCCCCCTAGCAACCTATCGGTGGCCTGCAAGGCCTGGTAGCGGAAGTCACCGGAAGTTTTGGGAGACAGTTTATGATCCCCCTAGTCCAGGGATGGGTCATTTTGATGGGAGTGGGAGACACAACAAAAATCTGATTCATCATGAGGGGCTACACTTGCTCACGGGTCTGCCTACCCACATGTCCCTGCCCTAGTCTCTCTGGCGCCATCAAGTGATGGGTAGAGTGAGCTGCATGAAGTTAAAAAGCTCAAAGGCGGGGGAACCCGTAACAATAAGTGTCATGAATCAGTCAAAACACTGTAGAAGCAAAGGTGTTGTCTAGCTTGATCAGGTTGGAATTATATTGGATACCTGTTGATGTATAAGATCCCTGTGACTTGATTGCACAGAACATTTTATGCTGAGGAAGAAAAAACTGCAGTGATGATTGATCTCTGAAAGTGAAACCTATCTGTGCTCACCCTGTAGGGGAAAAAAACTGCATTTTCGAGTTATTTAGATGTTGTAGTACAATACATTTTATGGTCTGTAGAATTTGTTATAATGCAGCTCTTGCCAACATGGCCAGGTGGCTCAGGAGCACCTCTACAAGAAGACATGTAGGATTGGTGACATAGAGATAGATAGAGGTGAAAGTAAGGCGGTATGGTCCCGGCAAAATAAATAGTGGGGATAGGCTATATAAGTAAAACATAAACAAAAAAATGACATCTATGCTATTACACCACTTTTATCATTACCGCATGTCAGAGCCATGAAAAGTTAGTGAATGGACTTGAAAACAGGTGGTATAGCCTACGATCCGAAATGCGATGTGGTTAGATGAGAATACTGGCATTTTTTCCAAGGCAGAGATGAGTGGCTGACACTGAGATGCTCGCGGACAGCAGTGGCCGCACAAATTCCGGCCTAATGGAATCCACAAATGTTATTACACTTTATGGTGTTTTGTGTAACAGGTGTCTCTTTCCATTCAACACTGTTGGGGGCTGGAAATATTTTGCAAGTGGGGATGAACGTGTGCAGGTAGCCCAGTAAAGGAGCATTTTGAAGTGATTATTTGACAATCAGATGAGAATATCATAACTGCTTGTGTTTATGCCACAATAAAAGGTAATACATTGTAAAAGTTAAATTACAAATCTTTACGACTAGGCCCACAGAGATCCTATTTAATTAAGGATTCTATATGTAATTATATGATTGGGCCCATGAACATGTTTGCACATATAGGAGGTCCCATACCGTGAAAAAATGTATTCTACTTTCACCCCTGGATAGGGGATTCCTCTTTCTATCTGTACCATTATAGCGTCTGTGACTGCACGGGAAGCGTCATTGAGGCTACAACCCATAGGAAAACCCACCCAGTTGACTAATTTGACGACTTTAAAATGGCGTAAGTATGATGGAAACCTTCAATGGTGCAGCCCATGCCAAAACAGCCTTTTGGCTACTAGAGGCCTCTATCATTCTCTATGATTGATGATGACTTGTATGGTAGTTGGACCTCGCCCTGGGTCGTCTGTTGACATTTACAGGCCAATAGCTTACCTGTCTGTGCTACAATCATTGTCATTGGCGGTATAAGCCCATTTGGAAGTTAAGACTTGTTGTGCGTGGTCTAATTTGTCTTTTTAATGTTGTTTTTTTGTGTGAAGAGGGTGAAGTGAAAGCTACTGGAGATTGTTTTCTCTGACTTTTCTTAGAAGGCAGCTTTACTAAAAAGGCTAAACCGTCTACAGTGAAATTGACTAAAACGTTCGCGTGCCGTATCAGGAAGAATGAACGTGATCATAGGAACAATGCGGAATGGGACCAGGGCAACTTTGAGGCAACCTCGGCTATTTACGGCTCTTGCCAGTTCAATGGTAAGTATAAAGTCAAGGAAAATCCATGTTTGTATGTTGGTCGCTTGTGAGTATAGACTGCAAGTGCAATAGTTACAGAATAACACCTTTTGGCAGCTTTCTGTGGCGATCTGGATTCCATCCTCTCTATAAACCCTCGCTAAAATAGTTCAAATAGACGATATGATTGTCAAAGTATTACTGTTGACATGTGCATTTGAATAAATATATATATATAAATCTAGGTTCTAGCGTTTAAAGACTAATTATAAGGCATTGTATGAAATAGCAGCATGCTGTTCATAGTAGATAAAGGAAGGGCAGCTGTTCAAAGAAAACCTGTATAGTCATTAGAGAACGCCGTATTCACCTATGGCACAGATATGCCATTCATATGGCCGTGAAGCAGCATTGTGCCATTAAATCTCAATCTTTAATCAAATAATTGACCTAAAGCAAAGTTCAACAGTAATTTGTCAGGTCCACTGAATAGGCTACTAAATTCCAAGTTACATTCAGATAGTAAGTTCTCCTAGTGCTGGGTTGGAACATAAAAATATTTTAAACTCAGGCCCCTCTCCCAGCATTGGGGAACAACCCCCCATTTCTATCTCAAGCACTGTTCATGACACAAACTGTTGTTGGAGGAGAGATTTTTTTTGTTTTGTTGCCAGGTTTAAAGATTATTTCCTGCAATTCTACCCATTTTGTCATGGGGTGCAGATACATGTTTTGCAGTTTTAAAGCTAATTTTCTTGCAATTCTATATGTTTTGCCATGTCTAATGTGTATCCATGTGATTCATTGTGTGACTCGACCATTACTACAAAATCTTTGGACTAAAAAACCCAGCTAAAAAACGTTAGCTGACGTGGGCTAGTTGATCTGGACATTTCTGAGAAGTTATAAATAGCTCTCTCAGGTATGCGATAACTGACACGACAAGAGGAGTACTGATGATGCACTACCTCATTTTCGAAATTTCACCTTGCGCATTCTACTATTACAACTCCCCCACACCCCCCCTGCCACCGTTTGGGTACCACTGCACCATGAGTTCTCAATGCCGGGATCTACACTGCTGTTCATATGACGAGCATAAGCAATGCACTATTATTGTGTGACTAATCTAAACTACTACCTCCTCAGATGCAGTGCTCCACTCAGACCAATAAACCTGTTGTCGCTGCCAAGATGCCTTTCAGGGTGAAAGTGACTGGAGGCAAACGCTACGTCTGGTGTGCCTGTGGACACAGCAAGAAACAGGTGGGTGTTCGTTCGGGCATGTCAAAATTCATGCCCGTGCAGGGCTCTAGCCTGTACCCTAGTTATTGATGGAAAAAACCAGGCCCGACCCTAACCCGATGTATGTCGGGCCCAGAGTACTAGTTGAAAGCATTGAATGTCAAAAAACAACAACTAAAGGATTAGGACCGATGAGCCAAAATTGACGCGATATTAACCCTTTCCTTTCCCAGCAGTAGTGATGTAGGCCTATATGCTCTCCTATATGGTCTTCTACATGAGAATAATGTCTGAGATTGTAATCTGTGCTATAATTAACTCATTTAAATCAGTGAAGCAATAGCACTGACAGTCTTTCTCTCGCGCTCTCTCTCTGTCAGCCCTTCTGTGACGGTGCTCACAGGACTAAGGCACCCAGCATCTCTCCACGACTCTTCACTCCCGAGAAGGACAGCACCCTTATGCTGTGTGCCTGTAAGCAAACCAAAAATGCACCTTACTGCGATGGCACACATTTCAAGGTCCTCTTCCAGGATCTAGTCAGCTCAGTGAAAAAAGTGTTTAAAATGAATAACGTTTAAAAAAAATGGCATGACGCAGCTAATTTCCTTATAACTGTACCGCCTATATTCATTGTTCATGAATCACTTGTTGACAAACATTTTATTTATGATAAATGGAAAAAGGCATTTATGTTTTGTCACTGTCCATAAGGGAATAAATAATGGCCTACTATTTCAATACACATTTTGTCACTCTTATTTTTCCCCCCTTAAACCATGCATTCTTTTGAGAAACATGCTGGTGTCTGGCAAGTTCATATAGCTGATATATGATGATCGTTCTTAAACTGAGTAAAAAAAATATAACCGCTTTTAACCCAACCCCTCCAAAAGACACACATACAGGTTTTGGAGAGTTGCGGGGGGGGGCTGCCACGCTGGGCACTCGGGGAGCTGTTGTTGTGAAGTGCCTGTGAAGTGCCTGTGGTTAAGTGGGCACAACAGCAGGCAAATGGCATCTAGGAATTTGATACCAGCAACCAATGGTTGCCAGCTCACTTCCCGCCAGATCTTCCAGTTGGACCTGAGATTCAAACTCGCAACCCTCCGGCCACTGTCTCACCTCTCTAACCACCAGGCTACCTGCTGCTTGGTCATGTTGTCAACAAGGCAGCATGATGCATCGTCCAGAAACCTATACAACATCTCCTTTCCATAAAATGTGTTTGTTTTTTCAAACTAGTTTTCATTGGGAAGGTAGATAAAGCATTTTTTATCAAAAGCAATCATTTTGGCTGTGTTTATACAGGCGTCCCAATTCTGATATGCTGCCCAATTATTGGCAAAAGATCTGATCTGATTAGTCCAAAGAACAATATTTGGGCAAAAAAATCTGAATTGGGCTGCCTGTGTAAACACAGCCTAATGCATGTGAAAACACAGAATCCTACTCATTACTCCGCTTTCTTAATCTAGCCTAGTCTGTCACTTTTGTTTTGAGACGACTTGCCATGGGCTTTGAACGGGGAAACTGGTTTATGCTCCAGCCTGGTCTCAGACTAGAGACTGTAAATCCGGGACACATTGTAAATCTGGGATACTCAAATTAGTATGATAAATTACATTTGGTATGGTTACATAAGACTGAGGATTACTTAAAGAAAAAATGAAAAGTAGGGTGGTTGGTTGGTCAGGGGTGGATAGGAGGGTGTATTATGTGAACATCAAGCAACCCAAAGAGTTGCATGTTCAAATCTCATCATGGACAACTTTGCAACTACTTTTTAGCTACTATGCAACTACGTTTTAGCTACTATGCAACTACTTTGCATGTTAGCTAACCCTTCCCCTAACCTTAACCCTTTAACCTCGACCCTAACACCAAGCCTAGCTAGGTTGCCACCTACAGTAGCTAACATTGGCTACAACAAATTGGAATTGTTAACATATCAAACGTTTTGCAAATTTGTAACATATTGTATGAATTGTAAGAAGTAACATATTATACGAATTGTAATCCATAACATATCATACCAAATGGATTATGGACACTTGCAAATTAATACATACCATACGAAATGTAATGTATACTAATTGAGGGTCCCGGATTTACGTTTACTATGTTACGTGATAACAACTTTGGAGGGGACCATTACATTTTCTCAAGAGCAATTCCTGAGGGGGACACCAAAAGTAGTGCTGTAACACAAATTGCCTACATTGTAATATGTTCAATGTATATTGAGGAATCATAATTACTACTACTGGATCATTTATATTGAGTTAAGTTGTCCCAACTTGTCAAATGTTTATAATAGTTATGGCAGTGTTCCTTATCAGTCCAGTGTGTATGCAGGTATTTGTATTTACAACCAGCAATACCAATAAGGGCCAGTAAGTGGCAATGGTACTGTACACTGTATGGGTGCGGTTTTCGTAAATACAATGAGCATCTCATCTAAAAATCTCAATTGAGAACCATCAAAGTTGGTCTCAGTATTGAATTGACCTTTTTTATTTGACTTCTGATATTTAATGACTATATAAATGTGTGCCACTGGCCTGAGTCTACTACAATAGCTTTACAAGAACAAAATGCTCAAAATAAGTACAGTTCTAAAAGCGAAAGAACTACTTCAATGAATAACCAAATAAATAAACCAAAATATCCTCCAAATATACTTATTTATTGTTCAGTCAGTGTTTCAACACTTCAAACAACAGCTATGGACAAGTATATCACACAACATCTACCCCTGAGTCCAGGTTGAAATTCTTTCATAATCAAATCCCCTCAAATGCTGCGTATCTTGCTTGGAGAGAAGCCGGGTGCAGCGGCCCTTGTGACTGATTCCGGAATCTACCTCTACATGGCCAGCGGTTAGCTACACAAAATCTCTGCTCGTCCTTATCTCAGGTTCAGCTGACGTTGATGCCATTTTCATTTTGTTGCTAATTGTCTGTCATTAATATGAATACGATGAATTTGAAGGCTTTATTTGATTGTAAAAAACAATATACAGTGCTGCAGATTACTTACGCACACATAACCAAACATTAACACAACATTAGCACTCAGGCAGAGTGCGCAAATTGGTTTTAGCAACCTTGATACAACCTTGGATATGGCCGATTATTACCGCCCCAAAAGGTAAGCAAAAGATTAAAGTCTCAATGAAGACGTTTGACATGGTCAACAACAACCACAAATCTGTTTTGTGCATGTAAACAAGTTGTCTTTGGTTACAATGTTGTGGAGTGAGGATTTACTCCTACTCTATAGCATTGGGAGGAAGCGATTTTTAAATATTTTTTATCTGCCGTAATATAATTTTCCATTTTCGTGTTTGCTGACCACACATTGGCATTTGTAGGGTGCATTCACTGCATTTGCATAAAGGAAATCTGTTTTGCTACACTAAATCTGAAACTTACGTTACAGGTCCAGCGCTCCACTCTATCCACTGAGCCTGTCATCGCTTCCAAAAAGCCTTTCAAGGCGGAGCTTGTATGTGGAAAGCGTCACTCATGGTGCACTTGTGGACACCGAGAGAAACAGGTGAGGGCACTACAATCATGCTTTACGTTGGCCACCATGTGCCCATCGCTCTGCTTTCATTGAAACGGGTTCATTGAACTCTGGATCAGATTGGCTTTAGCATACCAAAGCAGCAGATTATTCAGGTACTCAATCACCGGCTTGTTTCTCCCATCTTTCTGTCTTAGCCTTTCTGTGATGGAACCCACAAGGCTAAAGCCCAGGGCCTGATGCCTCAGCGCTTCGTCCCTGAGAAGGACTCCAAAGCTTAGCTGTGTGGCTGCAAGTACACCGCTAACCCACCATACTGCGACAGCACTCACAAGCAGGAATTCATTCAGTCTGCCCTGCTCAAGGGGAACACAAACTTCTGAATGGATAGGAGCTGCATGTGTTTTTGTCCAATTTACTGTGGTGTCAGTTCTGATCCTGGAGATGGGGGACCCTAATCACTGGTTCAGAAGGGTGATTGACCGCGAACAGATGACGTATGCATATCTGACGTGCTTAGATCTGATGTGATTGGTCAAACGACCGATTAGTGGAAAAAATATCAGAATTAAGCTGCCTGTCTAAATGCAGCCTTAGGGGCCTCATTAGAGTATAATGGGAAACTCTGGGCTTAGCACTAGCTTTGAACAAATCTCCCATTGTCATCCATACAAGATTTGCATGACGAGAGCTCTGTGAACAACTCAATTAAGGATTCATCACATGATAAGCAATTTGCAAGGTGATACTTGTTATGAGGCGATTCCACGATAACAGAATGATGCTGATATTCAGATATTTCACTTTAAAATGTAAAAACCAAAGATTAAAGTTATTCAGACCATTCAACTTTATGCACAAGGACTAGTTTTAACAATTTCCACAAAACACATTTACTTGAGTGCAGATGCAAAGTTTGGTAACAGAATAACAGTGTCTTAATCTTTGCAATCATTGTTTTTTTTTTTTTTGGCATACATTTTAAAGTGAAAAATCTGAGTCACGGCATTGTTCTGTTACTGTGGAATTGCCCTGTGTGGGAATGCACTGGTGCTTCTGTAAATGTTTGAAATTGTGATGAAACAGATATTTTAAATTGTAATGCTCCGCTAATGATACGCACAAGTATTGTGATGGACTGTTTCTCAAAATCAAGTATTGTAATAGAACACTAAATCATAAGATTGATGTAAGATGAATTAAGATGTATTTTTATAGATCTAAAAACAGTATTATTTCCTCCACGGTGTATTCTGTCTGTGTTGAAATTAAAACGATCAAATATTTTTTTTAAACTTTCTCTTAATTACTGTCACATTTTGCCATCCCATAACCTGTTTTGTACATCACTTATGAAGAAATACAATGTTTCAACCGAAAACATCCTCTGCCTTTGAAGTCATGAAAATCCAGATTCTTTGGAGAGCACAGTTACCGTGGATCCCAACTTAAAATCAAGTTAAACAGTCCTAAATAGCAGCATAATGATAATACATGATTTAAAGCTCTGCTACTCACAAATTGTTGTTGATAGCAATGTAACAGATTTAATGTATTAAAGGTCCAAATGGAGACTTATCACAGGAGCACTGGCAAGTTCTGATATTTGAACTACTCAAGAATATAACCCAAAAATTTATCAGAATGGGACACCGAAATCAAAACCAAGCAAGTAAACATTTTAATGACCTAAACATGCACATATGGCTGATATTTTAGAATAATATCATTGAATGGTCAAAATATACATTGAGGGAATGTCAAAAGTGTATGAAAATACAACAAGGTGTACATGGTCAGATATACATTTCTCTGATGTGAGTAGAACGGGTACCGGTATGTAAACGCTGAGAAACGTACAGTAAGCTACGTTTTGCAGACGATTGTAAGTGCTGCTTGAGGCTTGATAAATATAATGGCTTTTCTAATGTCAAAGCACAGGGAAGTTCAGTACTCGCATACTGTGATCTGCATTTCAAAGAAAGTGCATCAAACATTTCGTACATATCTATTGTCCTTGGTGATTGGGGCCATTACCAGTTGAAAGTACTGCATCTATCTACATACACCAGAGTTATTATATACAGTATGACTGACGGCAAGAAGACAGATCTTGCCTTTATATTTCTAGGTTTTATATATATATATATATATATATATACACACACATACAGTTGAAGTCAGAAGATTACATACACTTAGGTTGGAGTCATTAAAACAAGTTTTTCAACCACTCCACAAATTTCTTAACAAACTATAATTTTGGCAAGTCAGTTAGGACATCTACTTTGTGCATGACACAAGTAATTTTTCCAACAATTGCTTACAGACAGATTATTTCACTTATAATTCACTGTATCACAATTCCAGTGGGTCAGAAGTTTACATTCACTAAGTTGACTGTGCCTTTAAACAGCTTGGAAAATTCCAGAAAATTATGTCATGGCTTTAGAATCTTCTGATTGACTCAAATGATGTCAATTAGCCTATTAGAGGTGTACCTGTGGATGTATTTCAAGGCCTACCATCAAACTCAGTGCCTCTTTGCTTGACATCATGGGAAAAACAAAAGAAATCAGCCAAGACCACAGAAAAAAAATTGTAGACCTCCACAAGTCTGGTTCATTCTTGGGGACAATTTCCAAACGCCTGAAGATACCACGTTCATCTATACAAACAATTGTACGCAAGTATTAACATCATGGGACCATGCAGCAGTCATACCTCTCAGGAAGGAGACACATTCTGTCTCCTAGAGATGAATGGACTTTGGTGCGAAAGGTGCAAATCAATCCCAGAACAACAGCAAAGGGCCTTGTGAAGATGCTGGAGGAAACAGGTACAAAAGTATCTAAATCCACAGTAAAACGAGTCCTATATCGACATAACCAGAAAGGCCACTCAGCAAGGAAGAAGCCACTGCTTCAAAACCGCCATAAAAAAGCAAGACTACGGTTTGCAACGGCACATGGGGACAAAGATCATACTTTTTGGAGAAATATCCTCTGATCTGATGAATAAAAAATAGAACTGGTTTGCCATAATGACCATCGTTAGGTTTGGAGGAAAAAGGGGGAGGCTTGCAAGCCGAAGAACACCATCCCAACCGTGAAGCACGGGGGTTGCAGCATCATGTTGTGGGGTGCTTTGCTGCAGGTGGGACTGGTGCACTTCACAAAATAGATGGCATCATGAGGCAAGAAAATTGTGGTTATTTTGAAGCAACATCTCAAGACATCAGTCAGGAAGTTAAAGCTTGGTCGCAAATGGGTCTTCCAAATAGACAATGACCCCAAGCATACTTCCAAAGTTGTGGCAAAATGGCTTAAGGACAACAAAGTCAAGGTATTGGAGTGGCCATCACAAAGCCCTGACCTCAATCCTATAAAGAAAATTGTGTGCAGAACTGAAAAAAAAAGTGTGCGAGCAAGAAAGCCTACAAACCTGACTCAGTTACACCAGCTCTGTCAGGAGGAATGGGCCAAAATTCACCCAACTTATTGTAGGAAGCTTGTGGAAGGCTACCTTAAAATGTTTGACCCAATTTAAACAATTTAAAGGCAATGCTACCAAATACTAATTGAGTGTATGTAAACTTCTGACCCAGTGGGAATGTGATGAAAGAAATAAAAGCTGAAATAAATAATTCTCTCGACTATTATTCTGACAATTCACATTCTTAAAATAAAGTGGTGATCCTAACTGACCTAGGACAGGAAATGTTTACTGGGATTATATGTCAGGAATTGTGAAAAACTGAGTTTAAATATATTTGGCTAAGGTGTATGTAAACTTCCGACTTCAACTGTGTGTGTATATATATTATATATATTACATACCCATACAGACAGACAATCGCATCGCAGTGCCATTCAGCATTTTGTCAATTGATATTTTAAAGCCAAATTAATTGTGAAGACTTGGGGGAAGGAATCCGTGAACCGACTGCATATCATACAGTTACAAAACAATTACAATATCCTGTATAAAAGATACTCTATATACATGACCAGGTATGTACGAATGCTCACATTGGATACATATTGTACATTTTGTATGCATGTTTACTCTAACGCACAGACACACACACATTGAAATGTCTATTTGGCTGCACTTGACAGTCTGTTTGCTGATCACAATCGCCCTCTCCCTCAGTACTCTCTTGGCAGATTTTCTCCTTGTCTGTCCATTGGTCCATTGAGGGGCTACTCTGACATTTTGGGGCAATTCTGTTCCACTCTCCATGTTTCTGGGATGTATCAGATTTAGGTTGGGGGTGATACTGCCCCTTTGTCCCCTCCCCTAGTCTCAGTCGCTGCTCCATTGCTTTTGCCGTTGACGTTCACCTTGCGGGCGTTGCTCCCTGACTTGGAGGCTAGAGGGAGCCGTTGAGTACCGTTGGGTCCTGTGGTACCGCTGGGGCTCTGAAGGGTAGAGGGTTGGCCTCGGACGGCAGGGCTGGGCAGGGTGGAGACTCTGGGGACCTGACCAGCCGGGCTCAGGGCCTTGTCGCTGTGGGAGTCGCTCTCAGAGGTGGGGCTTGTGTTTACACCGTCGGAGTGGGCCTGGGCGGCACCTTGGGACAGCCTTCGACGCTTCCGGGTGGGCTTGACACAGTACTGCAGGGGGAGGGGGCCATTCTGCAAAGAGTCACAGAGAGAAGATGAGAACTCTCCAGACACGTGAAAGATCACTCAGATCCTAGGACCTAGCAACGTAGATGTTTAGTGAAGTTGGGATTAACGTTGGAAGTGACAACTGAAGCTTGGTCAGTGTTGTTGTTATAGCCAGTGTGTCAGTTGGCACTTACACGTCGCCAAGAATACATGTAGGCGATATCCATCAGCGTGTAGTAGTCCTTTAAGGGCTCATCAGTGTAGAGCACTTCAATCTGTCAAGGTAGAGATCATTATTACACATTAATCGCACACATGTCCAAGAAGGGGGGATAGTAGGGCCAGTCCACCTACGCGAAAGCATGCATGATCTACTGTATAGGAATGCAGCTTGTCACTCAAATACAGTATTGAGACAAAGTGGTTGTTGGTGTATACTGTGGCTTTCTATGGAGTTGTGAGGCGATGCTGTGCAGCCTGTAGCAATTACCCGTAAGGTGTTCGGAATGTCCATCTTGCTACGCAGGAACTTGGCTAAGTGCAGGACTGTCATGGCTGCCGGGCATTGCAGGAAGCGTTTGCTGTTGGTCTGAAAATGAAGAGGACAGCACGTGTGGTTAGAACAGATTTATAACTAGAGGGTAAGGGCATGACAATAATATGAAATGTTAGAAACATGTGGTCCTGTATGGCTCAGTTGGTAGAGCATGGCGCTTGCAATGTATGAATGCATGACAGTCGCTTTTAAAAGCGTATGCTAAATGGCATTCCTTATCATTGAGAGAGTGTGGATGACAAATTGACATTAGCGTTTGCATGTATATTGGGTTAGCATTTTATGGTTGAATCACTCACATTGTCTCCTTCTGTATCCACAGGTTGTGTGTCACTTCTATAAGCAAATGGAAAAACAGCATGGGTTAAGATGAGCATAGCTTTGTTTTGATGTGCTTTTTTTACCCAGCTTCCTGTTAAAACGTACTTGCACATAGAGATACAGCCCTATTGTAACACATTTGGTCTGTTCTATAATATAAAATATTAAGAGATCACACATTCTAGAACGTACTTGTTCTTCTCATGGAACTGAATGGAGAGACTGATGATTTCATCTTCTGCAATAATAGTCGGCTCCTCCACCACTTCTCCTGGCTCCAGGTGTTGGTTTTCCTGGTTTGTGTAGAAGTCCCGCCTTCGTTTCATCTCATCTGATGTAAACAAAACAATAAAGTTATTAGAGTGGAAAAGACATTGGCACGTGTCCGCTTTTAATTATTAAAGGGGGCAACTTTTCATGGGCAAAGTCTCAAACAGGCTTATTATACTGTAATTATCACTAAATATGCTCGTTGTAAAATACTGAAATGTACACTGAACACAAATATAAATGCAACATGTAAAGTGTTGGTCCCATTTTTCATGAGCTGAAATAAAATATCTAAAATTTTCCATACGCACAAAAACATACTTCTCTCAAATTTTGTGCAAACATTTGTTTATATCCCTGTTAGTGAGCATTTCTCCTTTGCCAAGATAATCTATCCACCTAACAGGTGCGGCATATCAAGAAGCAGATAAAACAGCATGGCCATTACACAGGTGCACCTTGTGCTGGGGGCAATAAAAAAGCCACAACACAATTCCACAGACGTCTCAAGTTTTGATGGAGTGTGCAAGTGGCATGCTGACTGCAGGAATGTCCAACAGAGCTGTTGCCAAAGAGTTTAATGTTAATTTCTCTACCATAAGCCACCTTGTACGTTGTTTTAGAGAATTTGGCATTACATCTAACAACCTCTCCCCTTCGGTCATTTGAAAATGAAATAATCTAAAAAATATTTTTATTTTAAGTGGTTGGTTTAAGTCTTAAAGTTGGTTGCAATTTCAGTTTAATCCACCAGAAAAGACTAAACAAATATTACAAAAAATATTATGGTTAAACCATTGCACATGGTTTATGAACTGATGCACAAAATGACCTACGAAAGTTTAATAAAAATGATTATACACAATTCTAGCAACCAATAGTATGAGATATATATATATATATATACACATACAGTACAAGTTTGGACACACCTACTCATTCCAGGATTTTTCTTTATTTGTACTATTTTCTACATTTTAGGATAATAGTGAAGACATCAAAACTATGAAATAACACACATGGAATCATGTAGTAACCAAAAGTGTTAAAAAAAAAATCCAAATATATTTGAAATTCTTCAAAGTAGCCACCTTTAGCCTTGATGACAGCAATATATATATAAAAAAATGGGGTATTGGAAATGATGCAGACAATTAGTGATAGAAGCCATAATCTATCTTCAATATTAAAACTGATCTACCCCATAAAAAAAGGCCTTACAACCTCAGACCATGAGTAACCACGCCAGCCCAAGACCTTCATATCGGACTTCTTCATCCTCTGAGGGGGAGGGGGGTGCTGAGGAGTATTTCTGGCTTTAATGAAGCGCTTTTTGGGGGGAAAACTCATTCGGATTGGCTCGGCGTGGCTCCCCTGTGGGTGGGCCTATGCCCTCCCAGGCCCACCCATGGCTGTGCCCCTGCCCAGTCATGTGAAATCCATAGATGAGGGCCTAATAAATGTATTTAAATTGACCGACTTCCTTCTATGAACTGTAACTCGGTAAAATCTTTGACATAGTTGCGTTTTATATTTTTGTTCAGTATTTGTATAGAAAACCCACCCCCTTACTCAAGAGATATGGTCTTACCTTTGAATAATCCAGGCACCAACTTGTATACAATGTCCTGTAGAGTCTTGTCTGACCTGAGAAAGGATATGCAAATGATAAAGCCACTTACTAAAGATAAGAGCATGTTGGTTGCACTATAGATGCATAATAACATAGGTACTCCGAGAGAGACGTGTGCGCGCACACACACATGCAATGTGACTAACCTGATACTGAGCTGTGGACACGTCTTGTGTACTTGCACATCACATCTGGGGCAGAACTTGTTGGTTTCCAGGAAGGCAACAATGCACGTCTTGCAGACTGGAGTAAGAAGACAGACTTAATGCTGGTGCTTAATACTGTATGACTTTTTATGAAAAGAAAATGCATTTCTACGTCAGTTTATAGGCCGGCCATATACTCTAGCCCATATACTAATAATGTTATTATTGGTTCATATTCATTTAGAATAATGCAGTGGACTTAGGAATCTTACATGAGTGCAAGCACTCCACAATGGTTGTGGCATCGATGAAGTAGCCCACACACAGTGGGCATATCAGGTTAGGATTCAGCTCTGTGATTTTTAGCCGACTGGGTTGCATTTTATCCATCTGGAAGGATCTGCAAAAAAAAAAAAAAAACATCAAAGAATTACTTAGGTAGCAAGATTTGAACCACTAAAGTACATGACACATTTAGTGACCTTTTCTGCTGTTGTGATTTGTTTTCCAACACAGGGCCTATACATACAAAATGTGTACTGACATATTGATGTGGTCCACTGACATTGTCTATAATAATATGGATCACGTGTTTTTGTTAGAAGCATGGCTACTAATTATATGACTATTTATTTTGTAATTATTTCCAGCCTGATTGTTTTTTAAATATATTTCCCATCCATCAATGTAACAAAATACGTTTGGAACTGCTCTAGTCTAGACCCGACTACCCCAGTGGGGCCTGTGCACGGGGAGGCACGTACCCCAAACCCAGAGAAGACCCACAATGAGCCCCTCCAATACCAGTGGGTTCTTATGCATTATAGACATTCTTTATAAAAACTATGTAAAGACAGACGAAAAATACGCTTAGATGGAGAGTGGGAAACAAAGCAGCCATCTTAAATTCAGTGACAGGACTGGATATGAGAAACGAACAAGAGAGAATCCAAACATAACACCCGAGTACCTCCGTTTGTGTGTTGATGTACCTGTGCATCGCGATATGCGAATAAAAACAATTGATGCCTTTGCTTCCTACCTGATTTGACATGAAAAACACCAGTACCTCCCGACGTGGATACAGGTAAATTATTTTGACTTGGTTAACGTTAGATCTTGCAGCAGCGCCAGAAAATGGCTTTTTTTTCCCCCACATAGTCAGAGGACCGCCCATTATGGTCACGTGATATTATTTTCAGTCCCTGCCGCTTGCCATATACATTGTATTTGCAACATTTTATTTAAAAAAAAATACAACTCTCGCGGATAAGTCACTAAAACACCCTCCTCTCTATACATTAACCACATTTGTTTATGAAGGAGTCATTGCATTCATTTTCTATTTTGACAACCATTTCTAGACGGAAAACCACGCCCCCCTAGACAATGCTCCCCTAGAGACAATCCTGAAGTTTTTACTACAGAACATTGATAACTATATTATTGGATTTATTGTAGGATTTTGCGGGTCAACTCGACTGTAAAACGTGCATGATTTATAGCATAGGCCTACACATGAAATGTTCTGCTTCATCACCATTCAGTATGAATGACACATTTACTCTATGAGAAATCCTGATATCTGATCCACAGCATTACTTTTGCCATTAGCAGCTTTTACAAATACAGAGATTTACTCATTTTCACACCTAAATGTACCGACTACAGTACGCGCGCTTCTACTCTCTGCCTCTTGGGGGCGCACTTCGCTTTGCGACGTTCAGTCTAGGCGCCATCTTGAGGAGACCCCAAAACTGGTGACAACAATCTCAGGCGCATCATAATGGGATTACTAACCTCTAAATAAAATCACCTCAAACCGTTGTGGGTAGCAGACGACACCAGAAAGGAGAGGAGTCGTACACCAAGAGTGTATTACTTATCAAAGAAGACTGCGGCGTAGCTAAAGGCAACCTTGCCTGTAGCGAGATGGCTGGCTAGCTATCTATGCCAACAGCTGGTCTGTGTGCCGCTCCGGACTGAACCGTGTGGCCTGCTCGGGAGGAAGGGTGGTGACCGCGCAACATGCAATCCCGTTAATTTACTACAGAATCTAATTTGATTCAAAGACCCTGCAAATTGGATGCGACAATGCACGTACAGATATCACGCTTTTAAAAGTTAATATCGTTGTCTGGAGTGCTTACGACCCAGCTAGCCTGCTTGAATACAGTGCTGTCTTGCATTTCCTAAATTATTCCCAACAGGAGACATGTCATCCAACTGTACCAGCGTTGCGCCGGTGAGCGCTAGCAAAACGAAGACGAAAAAGAAACATTTTATAGGACAGAAAGTGAAATTATTCCGTGCAAGTGAGCCTATTCTCAGCGTTTTAATGTGGGGTGTCAACCATACGGTAAATGTGTTTTTGTTCATGTTCCCACGCTAGCTTGTTTGTCTTTATGGTGTTTTGAATAGCAAACGGTAACGCCATAGTTAGCCAGCTGCTTGATTGACCATAGTAAATTTTAGAGCTCATCCGTCGTCTAGTAGTCTGTAGTGTATGGGTGTTAGCCAGGTACTTAGTCTGATGCTTAGGTGAAAGCTGTTAACCCTTCAGTCACCATCCTCCCTGGTCAGGAATATCAATGTAGCAACATTCTAGCTAGTTGGTGTGCCAGTCGCGTGCGCTTTAAAAATGTGCAGCAAATATAGCTGCGACGTTGAACATAAACATTTGACATTACCCCGTGCACTATGCAGGAATTATTCGGCACAAGCTGCATAACGTCTTCTGTTCTGTAAGAACGTGGGATGTGTGGTGGTCTGAAGTGAGCTAGTTAGTTGGTTAGGGGAGGAGGTCGTGAGCACTGCTCCAACCAAAGCATCCATTCTGTCTAGCGCAGGCCAGAGAGGGGTGTGACTGTTGGAGAGCAGCAAGTTGCATTACGCCCCAACCGCAGCCTGACTGCCTATTGTTTTACAGGCATCAATGAATAATAAAGCGGCAAATCTTACATTTGCAGATTCTAGCCTGTATATATATTTTTTTAACCTTTATTCATGATTTAACGTGGTTTAGTGTGGAGTACACATTTGAACACTCAACCATAACAATAATAGGCTCACAGTTAGTCAAATTTGAGTGGGAAAAGTGACATTGTCTTCAACTCATCCTAAAAATACACTTTATTGAGACTGTTTTTCACCAAATGCATCAAGTTTCTCACTCGCATGAATGCAGCGATCACCAAATGCATTGCAGAGAGCTTCAAGGCTCCATTTTCTTGTGGCCAGCAGTAGTAGGCGAACACACCCCCTTCCCTGCTTGACTGACACCTCCAGATCAATGTCTGGCATGAATATGATGTCCCAGTTTTGGATTCGCTTCACCCACAATTTGAATAACAGTGCTGATGCATCATTTCACTTCCAATGTTTGCATGCATTTCAATATGTTGCCTACACACTAACATGTACATTACATTTTGCATGTACTATTGTCTGTAATTATTCTTTCTCAATTGATTTCCCCCTCTGCTTGCTGTGTTTTTGGTGAGCTTATTTTATGTACATTTCAATACCTTATATAAGAAAGATAAGGATAAATATAGACCATCGTCAAACAGGCAGTTCTTGTAGACCAGGGAAAGAATACATGCTTCAAATGGAGAAAACAATGGCATTAATTAACCAAACTCGCATATTTAGTGAAGCTGTAATAATCATCCTGTGATGCATTCTGCAATATTCATTATGGACAAGTTTAGTATGTGGTGGAGGCTGGGTGTAGATTCAAGGTGTAGGCGGCAGGCTAATTTAGGCGATTACAAGAAAGACGTCAAAAGAGCCTTCTCCTCAAGGCTCTCATAACCAGAATATATTTCATCTTGGTAGTCAGTCGTAACATTGTTCCGCTAGTCACAAAGCCGGATGAATTCAGTTCCAAACTAAGCTTTTGCTCAGAGAATACCTTTGTCAGTTGGAGCATATAGCCAAACACAGATTTAATTGAAGCTCCCTTCAAAAATATGGATTCAGTCTTGATGGTAGATAATGCCAGCCTTACAGGCTTTCCAACACCGAGAATAACCTACATCTTCAAATCTGATACGGGCCTTCATCAAACTTACAATAAAATCTGCCATTGAGCAGACACTTTTATCTAACACAACTTACAGTCATGCAGATGGGTGGTCCTGGGAATCGAACCCACTACCCTGGCTTTACAAGCGCCATGCTCTACCAACTGAGCTACAAATGACCACCTTCATCAAACCTTGTGTGTAGGTTGATTAGACATAATCCAACATATAGTCAGGATATCGATTGTGTCCGCCTGCTGAAGGCATTAAGCTATGCCTCTAATGACAAAATGAATATGATGATACTTTTGAAGGACACATTCATTTGGGCTCCTGAGTGGCGCATCGGTCTCAGTGCTTGAGGCATCACTGCGGACACCCTGGTTCAAATCCAGGCTGGATCACAATCGGCTGTGATCGGGAGTCCCATAGGGTGGCGCACAATTGGCCCAGCGGTGCTTGGCCGGTGTAGGCCGTCATTGTAAATAATAATCTGTTCTTCGTTTGACTTCTCTCGTTAAGTAAAAGGTTCAAATAAAAAACATTGACCAGAGCATAACCTGTTGGCATGGTAGACGGTGCTTTTTCATAGCATGTCAGACAGTTGAATGAGAGTCTATCCCTTGAAGTAGTCTCAGAGAGAGAGCCTGATATAACTCAAAACCCCAGCTCTATGAGAGGCTATGTCCTGCATATTCCATACAACTCAATGTGTTTGTGCTCCGTATGCTATTATTTTTCTACCTCAAGGTAACTTTCCCATTTCTCTCCTATTTTAGCCGCGTCTGTGTCTCCCGGATAAATTCTTGTCTCCTTTTTTTCTTTTGAAGCGTTTATTCACGTTCCCTCCCTGCCACTCCTCTTACTGTCTGGAGTTTATAAATCTATGGAGAGGGCTCGCTCTGGGAATCAGTCTGTTCCTTACAGTGAATCTGTCTCAGTAGATAAGCTCAACAGTGTGACAAGGGACTCAGCCAGAGAGCGCTGCTGTCAGTTCGCTTTGGTCCAAAGTGAATGATTGTCAGTAAATAGACACTGGTTCACTGCAGTTTGGTCTGGTGTGGGGATTAGTGTGTTGACCTCCTCTTCCCTGCTCTAGCATTCTATTCTGATCTCCTGCTCTTTCTATCGCCCCTCTATTTCAGATCAACGAGTTAAGTAACGTGCCTGTACCAGTAATGCTGATGCCTGATGATTTTAAAGCCTACAGTAAGATCAAAGTGGACAACCACCTATTTAACAAGTAGGTATCCCGGGTCCTAACTTTGCAACCTGCCATATCATATTACTGCCCCATATAAACTCAAACAAGAGGCCAATTTAGCTGCATTGTCTAAAATATATGGTACGGTACTACCTGAAATCTGCTAACACTATGTTATGCTACTGATTAGGAGAGAGAAGGTCTTGGCTTGGTTGGCCCAATTGTCTATGATGTGGTGTGCTTTTAAATCACGAGCCAGATCAAGTTCTTCTTATCACCTGTTAATGTTTTGACTACAACTCCAGTGTAGTGGGGATCGCTAGACCCATGGTGAGTTATGGGTCTAAAGGTAACTTTTTAACTCACCATGGGTCTAGCGATCCCCACTACACTGGAGTTGTAGTCAAAACATTAACTGAACACTTAACTGTGCAGCTTTGCAATGGAAATCATCCTCATAGTGAAGCACCTCTAGTATGCTGGTCAGGAGCTTCTCATATTTCCTTTATCTAGTCCAGTGAGTTCCTCAGACACTCTGACTCTGCTAAGGGACTAACCATAGATTTAGAGTAATAGAATGGACATGAACCTTCTTATGACGTGCTAACAGTCAGCATTTTGGTCAGGGAGTTGGTCAACCATGGTTTGCCAGTGCTGTGATAAGATATTGTGTAATGTAATGAATTTAGCTAGCCAGACAGTTTTAGAGGAATGATTCCATACATTTTGTCAAATGAACTGCCAATATGTCAACATTCCATTCAAACAATGCAATCAACCCACAGCCATAAACTGTCTGAAATCAGTTGATGATAGGACTTAGACACGTTGTAACGTAACAAGTACTGACATTGTGTCATGTAATAGCACTCGCAGCTTTCCAAGAAAAGACAAAATTGAGACAAGAATGGTCTGTTTACATATATTTTAGAAGCTATTTATCCGGATAAACTGTATGATTTATATGACTATTTTAGGTTGGTAATAAGTCTACTACACATCTTCTGATATATCACATGCCATACTTTTATTTTCCTGCCAAATCAGGATTATGCCTCTGGCGATCTCCACTACACTGGGGTTGTAGTCAAAACATTCATCGAACACTTAACGGATTATCTTTGCATTGCAAATCATCCTCGCAGTGAAGCACCTCTAGTGTAGTATGCTGGTCAATTGCTTCTCACGTTTCCGTTATCTGTTCCAATGCTTCCTCAGATGACATCAACGCTCTGACTGCTAATGGGCTAACACACTCTTCTATATTAACACTCTTCAACACTCTTGTATCTCTCAGAGAGAACCTGCCCAGCCGCTTTAAATTCAAAGAGTACTGCCCTATGGTGTTCCGCAACCTGAGGGAGAGGTTCTGCATCGATGACCAGGATTACCAGGTAAAATATGGTCTCCCGTGTGGAGATGTCTACAGGGGAAGAATGTAGGATGGGTTAACTGACGAGAAAGACCGTTTGAGGATGGGTTCACAGTAGCGAACTGAAAGACAGTGAGGATAGACGTTTGCTTGGCACGGCTCAGTGATGTCAAAAGGCTGGAGGACAGTTAAGGAGAGAGCAGATCAGAGTACCAGAGGGAACTCCCTGTTGTTCCCTGCCCAGTTTGACTCATTGCAGATTCCAATTCTTCCCCCAAACCAATGTAGTAAGTCTTTCTCTGGATTTCACCCTTCAACTCAATGTAGTAAGTCTTTCTCTGGATTTCACCCTTCAACTCAATGTAGTAAGTCTTTCTCTGGATTTCACCCTTCAACCCAATGTAGTAAGTCTTTCTCTGGATTTCACCCTTCAACCCAATGTAGTAAGTCTTTCTCTGGATTTCACCCTTCAACTCAATGTAGTAAGTCTTTATCAGCATTTGTTGACATAGAACTAAAAGACTGCCCCCTTTTTACTGAGTTATCACATGTAAACAGTGTGTGTTTTTAGTGTTTAGAGAATCATACCAAGCATGGTTTGTTACATTAAGTTAAACTATCTTGGTAGCCTTGCTAAATGGATCCCTATGTGAAGGTTTTTTTTGAGCTTGGAATAGCTCTGTAAATGAAATCCATTGATCCATGACTAACTCGTGAAGTAATTATGAAACATTTTCTTTATAGAGGGCTTTTCATTCACGCCAAAGCCTCAATTTTCTGCTCTGTATGTCTCTCCCTCCCCCGGGCTCCCTCCTGTGGTGGATCATCATCAGAACTCTCTGACGAGGAGCGCCCCGCTGAACAGCGACTCCCAGGGGCGCTTTGGCAACCGCTTCCTGTCCAGCTACGACCACCGCTTCGTCATCAAGACGGTGTCCAGCGAAGACATCGCCGAGATGCACAACATCCTCAAGAAGTACCACCAGGTGGGAGAGTTACCGCAGGCACAAATATAACACGTTAGAATTTAAAAAATGTATATTTTCTGTACAAACATACATGTAGTACATGTTGAAGGGAGCATGTTGTCCTCAAATATCGAGGACCTTTCAGTGTGGTGCTGCAGAAATATCTGCGAATTGTCCGATTTGACGGGACTATCCTTTTGTAATAGCTAACAATTATGCCGACGTCATTACTGGAGCTCTCCCACTGTTTCCTTTGCATTACTCATTCTCCTTCCTCCTCTCTCTCTCTCCTTTCCTCTCCCTATATTTCCATCCTCCTCCTCTGGGTCTCCTCAGTTCATAGTGGAGTGTCATGGCAGCACTCTGCTCCCTCAGTTCCTGGGCATGTACCGGCTAACAGTGGACGGGGTTGAGACGTACCTGGTGGTGACCCGTAATGTATTCAGCCACCGTCTCACCGTGCACCGCAAGTACGACCTGAAGGTAGGTGTCGATGTGCACACTAGCTTGGAGGGAACTAACTGGGAGAACACTTACTGGTAGTACACGAACTCCAGTAGGGCACTAGGAGCACACTTACAGCTGTAACACTGTTGGCGCTCATTGGGGTAAGGGCATTTATAACAAGCTCAATGCGTAGGGTGCTTGCAGAGTATTCCGGTTCCCAGTAGAACTCCAGCAACTTACTTAAGTCTAGATTTATAGACTATTTTCTGCTTATGTGATGTATTCTTTTTTATTATTATTCTTTTTACCTTTATTTAACTAGGCAAGTCTGTTAAGAACACATTCTTATTTACAATGACGGCCTACCCCCGGCCAGACCCGAACGACGCTGGGCCAATTGTGTACCACCCTATGGGACTCCCAATCACGGCTGGATGTGATACAGCCTGGAATCCAACCAGAGACTGTAGTGACGCATCTTGCACTGAGATGCAGTGCATTAGACCGCTGCACCACTCGGGAGCCCATTATTTAGAAGGGGAAATGGTTAAGAATTCTGCTCTTGTGGAAAAGCTCAGTAAATCTGTCTCTTTGTGCATGGGCAACAACACTGAGAATAGAGGCGTACATGCCTATTGACTCGCAGAACGTCGTTTCCCTTCACAACAAACACCTCTGTGGCTGACAGGCATTCTCTGGGGGAAACAATTCTGCTTTCTGAAATATGACAATGTTATAACCATACTGTCAAGTCCAGGAGAAACAAAGGGGGAACAAAGATGCAACGAATGTCTGTCTCTAACTCTGAATTCCGTGACATCTCTGTGAATGATCTTTTCTTTTTTTCTCTCTCTCATTCAGGGTTCCACAGTCTCAAGGGAAGCCAGTGACAAAGAGAAGGTGCGTTCATTTACATAGATACGATGATGATGAGAGGAGTGTTGGGGTACAATGACAGGAACCCAAAATAATTGTGTGGATCATGCTAAAAAAAAAAAGCATCAAACTAACCAGCTATAAACAAAACTCATTTACAGCCCAAAATACTTTTAGAAAAGTGCAGAAGTAATGATTTTTCCATCTAATGATAATGAAGCACAAATGAAATAACACATCCACAGTTGGGCCATGTCCGACTGCTGTCCATGCTGCGCAGAAGGGGAAGTCAAAAGGGGGTGAGTGTAGTCCATGTGGAATAGTTAGCTGTGTGCGCTAGTAGTATCCACCATGCGAGTTACATTACCCGCTCTGAAACCTAGAAGTAGTTATTTCCCTTCCTGGCTACGTCTTTTGTAGAGCGGTGCGTGATACTGCTTTGTGACTGCTGAGTTGTTGTTGGGAACAGAAGGTTGCTGGTTCACGCCCAGTGAGGGACAGACAGAACCTGGTGGGGCCAATGTCACTGGTCGGATTCGTACTGCGGACCTCTCGCTCAAGAAACCCACCGTCTTAACCATTACACCAAGAGGAAATAGCTGAAATAGTTGTTCTCCCTAAAAAGTCAATCCAAGGACAATGAGTGGAAACTGAATCAAATGACCCTACTTTTCATGCATCAAAATTAACAGCAAGAAAGACCTCTGTCATTTGTGCCAGTCTCTGAATATTTTGATTCTAATTTCTATCACTCTGCTCAGGCCAAGGAACTCCCCACCTTTAAAGACAACGACTTTCTGAACGAGGGCCAGAAGCTGCAGATAGGAGATGACAACAAGAAGTACTTCTTGGAGAAACTAAAGCGCGACGTAGAGGTAGGAGACATCTCACGGCTGCTCGAATTGATGTTGTTTTTATTCTCATTACAGTCGTCGTTGTTTAAATATCTGGGTAAATGGACTTCTGCACATTGTGTTTTTGTTTCTAGTCCTTTCAACCAGTTTCACCTAAGTACCTGTGAACAAAGACATGACTTTAGGTTGACAAAATGGAAGAATAGTGAGTTTAATGTCCTCCAGGGAAATTTCCCAAATTAACATTTGTTGCAATATCTGCCATCTCTCCCGTTTGTGTGCATCAGTTCCTGGCCACTCTGAAGATCATGGACTACAGTCTGCTGGTGGGGATCCATGATGTGGACCGGGCAGAGCAGGAGGAGATGGAGGTGGAGGCAGGAGGAGAGGAGGAGGAGTACGAGAACGATGGGATGGGAGGAGCACTCACCGGCTCCTTCGGCACCCCTCCAGACAGCCCTGGGAACCCCCTCAACTTTGGTGGGTTCTTCAGCCCTGGCGAGTTCGACTCCTCCGTGGACGTCTACGCAATCAAGAGCAACGACAGTAAGAGACACTCTTTCTTGAGTTTTGTCAAGTGATTTTTCTATGCAATTGTGCTATATTTGTGCTACTCTCTATCTACAGTGCTTCAGAAAGTATTGACACCTTGACTTTTTCCACATGTTGTTGTGTTACAGACTGAATTTAAAATGGATTACATTTGAGATGTTTTGTCACTGGCCTACACACAATAAATACCCCATAATGTCGAAGTGGAATTATGTTTTTTTCTAAAACATGTTTACTTATTAATAAAAATTGGAAGCTGAAATGCCTCGCAAAGAAGGGCACCTATTGATAGATGGGTAAAACAAAATACAGACATTGAATATCCCTTTGAGGAATGGTGAAGTTATTAATTACACTTTGGATGCTGTATCAATATACCCAGTCACTACAAAGATTCAGGAGTCCTTCCAAACTGGAGAGGAAGGAAACCACTCAGGGATTTCACCATGAGGCCAATGGTGACTTTAAAACAGTTACAGAGTTTAATGGTTGTGATAGGTGAACACTGAGGATGGATCAACAACATTGTAGTTATTCCACAATACTAACCTTAATGACAAAGTGAAAAGGAAGCCTGTACAGAATAAAACATAATCCAAAACATGCATCCTTTTTATCACTTAAATAATACTGCAAAAAAGGACCTGACGGTTGTCTAGCAGTGATTCACTTCTTGATGCACCCATCCCGTTAGCGGGATCATTTCCGTCAACATCCACTGAATTGCAGAGCACCAAGTTCAAATTAAATTACTAAAAATATTTAATTTTCATGAAATCACAAGTGCAATATAGCAAAACACAGCTTAGCTTGTTGTTAATCCGCCTGGCGTGTCAGATTTCAAAAAAGCTTTTCGGCGAAAGCATACCAAGCGTTTATGTAAGGACATCTCTCTCAGCAGACAAAACATTACAAACAGCTAGCAGCCAAGCAGATTGGTCACGAAAGTCAGAAAAGCAATAAAATGAATCGCTTACCTTTCATGATCTTCGGATATTTGCACTCACGTGACAGTTACACAATAAATGTTCCTTTTGTTCCATAAAGATTATTTTTATATCCAAAATACCTCCATTTGGTTGGCGCGTTATGTTCAGAAATCCACAGGCTCGAGCGGTCACGTCCGGGCTGACGAAAATTCCAAATAGTATCCGTAAAGTTCGTAGAAACATGTCAAACGTTTTTTTATAATCCATCCTCAGGTTGTTTTTACAATATTTTACAATACTAACACTTCCGGCGCCGACAGAGATGGCCGCCTCGCTTCGCGTTCCTAGGAAACTATGCAGTTTTTTGTTTTTTTAAGTGTTATTTCTTACATTAGTACCCCAGGTCATCTTAGGTTTCATTACATACAGTCGAGAAGAACTACTGAATATAAGATCAGCGTCAACTCACCATCAGTACGACCAAGAATATGTTTTTCGCGACGCGGATCCTGTGTTCTGCCTTACAAACAGGACAACGGAGTGGATTCCATGCAGCGACCCAAAAAAAACGACTCCGAAAAAGAGGGAAACGAGGCGGTCTTCTGGTCAGACTCCGGAGACGGGCACACTGTGCACCACTCCCTAGCATTCTTCTTGCCAATGTCCAGTCTCTTGACAACAAGGTTGATGAAATCCGAGCAAGGGTAGCATTCCAGAGGGACATCAGAGACTGTAACGTTCTTTGTTTCACGGAAACATGGCTCACTGGAGAGACGCTATCCGAGGCGGTGCAGCCAACGGGTTTCTCCACGCATCGCGCCGACAGAAACAAACATCTTTCTGGTAAGAAGAGGGGCGGGGGCGTATGCCTTATGACTAACGTGACATGGTGTGATGAAAGAAACATACAGGAACTCAAATCCTTCTGTTCACCTGATTTAGAACTCCTCACAATCAAATGTAGACCGCATTATCTACCAAGAGAATTCTCTTCGATTATAATCACAGCCGTATATATCCCCCCCCAAGCAGACACATCGATGGCTCTGAACGAACTTTATTTAACTCTCTGCAAACTGGAAACGATTTATCCGGAGGCTGCATTCATTGTAGCTAGGGATTTTAACAAGGCTAATCTGAAAACAAGACTCCTAAATTTTATCAGCATATCGATTGCGCAACCAGGGGTGGAAAGACCTTGGATCATTGTTACTCTAACTTCCGCGACGCATATAAGGCCCTGCCCCGCCCCCCCCCCTTTCGGAAAAGCTGACCACGACTCCATTTTGTTGATCCCTGCCTACAGACAGAAACTAAAACAAGAGGCTCCCACGCTGAGGTCTGTTCAACGCTGGTCTGACCAAGCTGACTCCACACTCCAAGACTGCTTCCATCACGTGGACTGGGAGATGTTTCGTATTGCGTCAGATAACAACATTGACGAATACGCTGATTCGGTGTGCCGGTTCATTATTAGAACGTGCGTTGAAGATGTCGTTCCCATAGCAACAATTAAAACATTCCCTAACCAGAAACCGTGGATTGATGGCAGCATTCGTGTGAAACTGAAAGCGCGAACCACTGCTTTTAATCAGGGCAAGGTGTCTGGTAACATGACTGAATACAAACAGTGCAGCTATTCCCTCCGCAAGGCTATTAAACAAGCTAAGCGTCAGTACAGAGACAAAGTAGAATCTCAATTCAACGGCTCAGACACAAGAGGCATGTGGCAGGGTCTACAGTCAATCACGGACTACAGGAAGAAATCCAGCCCAGTCACGGACCAGGATGTCTTGCTCCCAGGCAGACTAAATAACTTTTTGCCCGCTTTGAGGACAATACAGTGCCACTGACACGGCCTGCAATGAAAACGTGCGGTCTCTCCTTCACTGCAGCCGAGGTGAGTAAGACATTTAAACGTGTTAACCCTCGCAAGGCTGCAGGCCCAGACGGCATCCCCAGCCGCGCCCTCAGAGCATGCGCAGACCAGCTGGCCGGTGTGTTTACGGACATATTCAATCAATCCCTATACCAGTCTGCTGTTCCCACATGCTTCAAGAGGGCCACCATTGTTCCTGTTCCCAAGAAAGCTAAGGTAACTGAGCTAAACGACTACCGCCCCGTAGCACTCACATCCGTCATCATGAAGTGCTTTGAGAGACTAGTCAAGGACCATATCACCTCCACCCTACCTGACACCCTAGACCCACTCCAATTTGCTTACCGCCCAAATAGGTCCACAGATGATGCAATCTCAACCACACTGCACACTGCCCTAACCCATCTGGACAAGAGGAATACCTATGTGAGAATGCTGTTCATCGACTACAGCTCGGCATTCAACACCATAGTACCCTCCAAGCTCGTCATCAAGCTCGAGACCCTGGGTCTCGACCCCGCCCTGTGCAACTGGGTACTGGACTTCCTGACGGGCCGCCCCCAGGTGGTGAGGGTAGGCAACAACATCTCCTCCCCGCTGATCCTCAACACTGGGGCCCCACAAGGGTGCGTTCTGAGCCCTCTCCTGTACTCCCTGTTCACCCACGACTGCGTGACCACGCACGCCTCCAACTCAATCATCAAGTTTGCGGACGACACAACAGTGGTAGGCTTGATTACCAACAACGACGAGACGGCCTACAGGGAGGAGGTGAGGGCCCTCGGAGTGTGGTGTCAGGAAAATAACCTCACACTCAACGTCAACAAAACTAAGGAGATGATTGTGGACTTCAGGAAACAGCAGAGGGAACACCCCCCTATCCACATCGATGGAACAGTAGTGGAGAGGGTAGCAAGTTTTAAGTTCCTCGGCATACACATCACAGACAAACTGAATTGGTCCACTCACACAGACAGCATCGTGAAGAAGGCGCAGCAGCGCCTATTCAACCTCAGGAGGCTGAAGAAATTTGGCTTGTCACCAAAAGCACTCACAAACTTCTACAGATGCACAATCGAGAGCATCCTGGCGGGCTGTATCACCGCCTGGTACGGCAACTGCTCCGCCCTCAACCGTAAGGCTCTCCAGAGGGTAGTGAGGTCTGCACAACGCATCACCGGGGGCAAACTACCTGCCCTCCAGGACACCTACACCACCCGATGTTACAGGAAGGCCATAAAGATCATCAAGGACAACAACCACCCGAGCCACTGCCTGTTCACCCCGCTATCATCCAGAAGGCGAGGTCAGTACAGGTGCATCAAAGCTGGGACCGAGAGACTGAAAAACAGCTTCTATCTCAAGGCCATCAGACTGTTAAACAGCCACCACTAACATTGAGTGGCTGCTGCCAACACACTGACACTGACACTGACACTGACACTGACTCAACTCCAGCCACTTTAATAATGGGAATTGATGGGAAATGATGTAAATATATCACTAGCCACTTTAAACAATGCTACCTTATATAATGTTTACATACCCTACATTATTCATCTCATATGCATACGTATATACTGTACTCTATATCATCGACTGCATCCTTATGTAATACATGTATCACTAGCCACTTTAACTATGCCACTTTGTTTACATACTCATCTCATATGTATATACTGTACTAGATATCAGCTACTGTATCTTGCCTATGCTGCTCTGTACCATCACTCATTCATATATCCTTATGTACATATTCTTTATCCCCTTACACTGTGTATAAGACAGTAGTTTTGGAATTGTTAGTTAGATTACTTGTTGGTTATTACTGCATTGTCGGAACTAGAAGCACAAGCATTTCGCTACACTCGCATTAACATCTGCTAACCATGTGTATGTGACAAATAAGATTTGATTTGATTTTATATATAATCGATAATATTTCAACCGGACTGTACCTTCTTCAATAGGAGAGAGAGAGAAAATGTCTGCTTCAAGCTGTTGCGCATGCAAAACGCTGCTGACACCCAGCCATCCAATGACACGATGTGATCTTTCTCGCTCATTTTTCAAAATAAAAGCCTGAAACTATGTCTAAGGACTGTTCGCAACATGTGGAAGCTATAGTAAAAGGAATCTGGTTGATATCCCTTTAAATGGAGCGAAGGCAGGCAATGGAACAGAGAGCTTTCAGGGAAAAAAGCACTTCTGGGTTGGATTTTCCTCAGGTTTTCGACTGCAATATCAGTTCTGTTATACTCACAGACAATATTTTGACAGTTTTGGAAACTTTAGAGTGTTTTCTATCCTAATCTGACAATTATATGCATATTCTAGATTCTGGGCCTGAGAAATAGACAGTTTCATTTGGGTACGTTTTTCATCCAAACATCAAAATACTACCCCCTACACTCAACAGGATAACAACCAATTTGACAGAGCTTGAAGAATTTTTTTAATAACAATGGGCAAGTGTTGTACAAACCAGGTGTGGAAAGCTCTTAGAAACTTACCCGGTGTTTCTACAAAGTATTGACTCCGTGGTGTGAATACTAATGTAAATGAGCTATTTTTGTATTTCGTTTTCAATACATTTGCAAAAATGTCTAAAAACACGTTTTCACTTTGTCATTATGGGGTATTGTGTGTAGATAGGTAAGCAACCAGGAAATGTTGGAGCAATTTCTGTATAGTGCATCTTGAATTAACATTTGAAAATGTAACTAACTAATTTTAGAACAGACATCATGGGACAGCCCAGTGAAAAGTAATACTTGCTATTTATACACCTATTCACTGTCTTGCTCCTTGTGGTAGGTGCTGTGAAGAAAGAAGTGTACTTCATGGCTATCATCGACATCCTCACGCACTACGACGCTAAGAAAAAAGCTGCACATGCTGCCAAAACTGTGAAACATGGGGTGAGTAATGGACTAGATCTGACCTAACATGAAGCCAAGTGTTTAGGCTACAAAGATGCTAGATCATATAGTAGTTTCAAGTAGAAGATGATCTTGTGAGACGTGTTATGACATATAAATTGTAGTTGTATGTTCCTAATGTGCATATGTTTACACTTTACTCTGTTGTCCCTCCCTCAGGCCGGGGCAGAGATCTCCACCGTAAACCCAGAGCAGTACTCCAAAAGATTCTTTGAGTTCATGTCCAACATCCTGTCATAGAATCATCCCTCCTACCCCAGCCAATCACTACCTGTCATAGAGCCATCAGCCACACCCACCCCTCTCTCGCTCCTCCTGCCCCTCCCACCTGACTTAGCCCCACCCCTACCCTCCCACCCAGGGGACGACAGACTGAAAGGATGCACAGACAACAAGCCTGTTCCATTGACCCCCAGAGGGGGCGCCTGACTCTTTCTTTAAAAAAAAAAAGCAACGCTGTCTCTTTTCCTCCCACGTCCTACTCCCCGGTCTGAGCTCTCAACAAGGAAGGCTTGTGAAACAGAGTTCTATAGGATATTTGAGACCCTCCCCCTTATACTAGTCCTCAAGCCAGCACGGGAACTGTCTCACTAATGCCTTGAAAGAGTCTGCTTCAGCAGTAGGAGTCTGTTTAGTACCGTCTGTTCGTGATTATTTTGACACACACACACACACACACCTCTCACAGACACAGAAGCAGTCAGATCGCATTAATCTTTTGACCTAGTGGCCAACAGGCGTTTACAAACTCTGACTTGTCAGGAGATTCGCAGCCGACAGTAACAAAATTGGAAATGCAGGAGATTAATTAATATATAAGGGTTTTACGTAAATGAATGCAATATCAAAATGCATGGCTAAAATGTACATGACTTCGCCAGTTAGCTGAAACGGCAAACCACTGAACTTAGCATCTGAGCATTGACTAAAAAAAGAAAAAACATGTCTGAATGTTACGTTGCCATATTGTTCTAAAAACTTGACATTTTTACCATGAACTTGGAGGTTGGTAAAAGAAAATCCACATAAAAAGGGGAATACTAAAGCAAATTCTTGTTTTATTACCATAAGAATCGTTTTTTATATCTTGTTTACATTAATGTAGCATTTGTGTTTGTATAGTTGTTTTGTTATCGAGGTTAGATCAGAAAAGTTACTTGAAAAGGATTCATTACATATTAAAGGGAGTTATTGTTTTTTTTCCCTGAATCTAATTCATTTTCTCACCTTTGACTAAAAAAGATCATTCCTTCGTGCCTTGTAGAGGTGGTTTTAAATTAAGTTATTATAATGACCTATTCTGTAGAGAGCGCAGCAAAATTTCCGCATGAGACAAGTGTTAGACAATAGCTGTTTAGCCGCTCAATTCATTCAAATTAGTCCCTGGAAACTATTCTTCTCGTGAGATTACTGAATTAGGCTGCAGACTTCCCGGTTTTATTAATCCACAGTTATCATAATCTGATAATGTTAAGCCCTCATCTTTCATTACTTGCTCTGAAATGGCAAACCAGAGTCATTGTAACACTAATAGTCATTCATTTTATTGAACAGTATCTTAAGAAAAACAGTACACGCAGTGTTTATCATTTTCATACAAAATAGTGGGAATTGGTAGAGATGAGGGGTTGAAGCTGCAGAGGGAGAGGAGCTTTAATCCATTCGGGCCTTCAGGGTACGTGTGGTGATCTTGTCCTTCTCACTGTCAAAATAAGTAAAATCAAGGTACTGTCACTACAACATTGACCAGAGCGTTACTAAAGATCACCATCTAAATGTCATGTCATTTGTATGAATCCTCAGATTAATTACACATTTAGCAACTATTTAATCCAAAATGTAGGCAGTGGGAAAGGAAAAGTATAACTGTGCTTACATGACTTGCACGACGACACCCATGCCTGAAACGGCATCCCTGTCCACTGCATTCAGCATGGCTTGGGAGATGGTCTCAAACAGGTCCTCTGGTTCCTGCAGGTGTCAAAAATAACCATTGTAAATAGTTGACTATGTCTCTGACTGTCTTTATCACACTCAATGTATTATCTTACAATACGGGACACAATAACCTACCATGTCTGGCTCCCAGAGAGATTCACACATGCCGTACATCTGCTCTGAGCAAGTGCCGCTCACAACAAAGTCCTCTGTCACCATGGGGCAGCCAATCAGGTCCAGGGAGCAGATGAATGGCTCAAAGGTCTTGGGGTCCAGACCAGCGATCACAGGCTCAATGTAGTATGGCCCAAATCTGAGACAGCGGATTCACGCTTGATCAGTCACAGACTTGCCACCAAGGCGGAAGTGTAGACTTGTATATGAAATACTGTGCTTCTTCACATCAGTGAACTCACCTCCTCTCATAGAGCAGGTTGGAGACCATGCTCATGAATGTCTTAGGTTTGATCTGACGCCCCTCCTTCAGCTCATAGAGGTTCAATCTGAACTTGAGCCTCTGGGAACTGTTCGAGAAAGAGTGTGGATATTTAATATCACCTGCAAGGTCAATCTGTTGCACTGACCATCCAAATACTCTGGAACTTGGGAGATACGAGGTGCACTGATGGACCAAGGCACACTTACACTGTCTGCACGTCAGTAGCCAGACCAGCCAGGCCAATGTAGAGTCTGTCTCCCATGGGAAAGATCTTCTGGAAGTCGGTGGTCACCATCTGAGCCTGTACACCGAATCTCCGATCTGCTGCAATGGCTACACATTGCTTACCCTTCATCGCCATGACGGCGCCACCATTATAGGACATAATAGACTGGGGATGGAAGACAAGGAAGGAGACAAGGGATAGAAGTTAAGTAGCAATCGTGACGGGGACAATTTCAAAACCCAAACAACATGGTTTCCATCACTAACTATTGAGTTAATAAATTTGACGGGTGACCATCACTTGAAACATTGGTGAATCAGTAGAAACATTGACATATCTATTAGCTAGGAACGTCAAGATTATAAACTTCCATCAGACTCCCAAGTTGCATGAGGTTGTTTTATCCCTCTTCAGATAGCTAGTACTAACATTAGCTTGTCAGCTCATTCACAGACTAGCGTTAGCGACAATAATCCAGTTTATAGCAAACTAGGTTGCGAGTTAATGTGGTAGTTACGTTTGGAAAATGCCAAAGGCTAGTTATATTTTCCTTGAACAAGTTAGTTACCATTTCTGGTGACTTTTGGCATGGCTAGCTAACGTTAGCAAGCTAAATGCTAGCTACCAAACTGATTAGGCAGCCGGTTGCTAACGTTAGCTGAGCTAGTTTTACAAACCAATCTACGGACCACAAGTACTAGCTACATGCATACATTATTTATTGACAATCTTACCATTATGAATACGTTGAGGTGTCTTCCTTAGCCCTTGAAATATCTTGTAAATGTTCACTATTTTTAATGACTCCGGATAACAATCCCACAGTGACTACACGATTTGGAACAGCCGGAAATCAGTCAACCTTGCTGTTTGATACGTCATTCGGTACTACACGATGATTGGGTCTGTAAAAAAGTTATGGTTGGCCACCGTTGACGGTTGTGTTGGGGGAGTGTGCAAATGTTCATAGTTTGTTTGAAGCGTGCGAAAGCGAAACAATAATGGAAATAAAGGCAAGTTACAGTACAGTAAGCTATGAGCCTGTGACTGAAACACCAAACCACTGGAGATGGGCAACACTTAAATCCAGCATTATTATCATCCTATAAAACCAAAAGGATTCCACGATAGTCATTCAAAAATGTATGTCTACTTTATGATGATGCTGGTGACAGTGTGCCTGAGAATATCTGTATTTCGTCTTCATAGGACATTTTCAATTATGTAGTTCTCTGAAGGTGTATCAAAGCAGTAATCAGCATCACATACAACATGTCAACTCAAAGACGGTATTTAGTTTGTTAGTCCCCAACTCAAAGAACTTTAGGAACTATTTTTTATTAAGATCCACAATTCTTCTCCTTTTACAGCAATACACTAAAGATATCCAAGGAACATCATTTACAAAAGGGTTGTGTGTGTGTGTGTGTGATAAAAGTTTGAATAATTCTAACCATTATAGAGAACACAATATACAATTTCCACTTAAAACAAATCCAAGGTTGCTCATTCTATAAAAGGTGAGTGCTGGAGTTCTATGCTGGTGAATGGCACTGGTGAGTTTTGCCATTACAGAGGATCCTTTGCATTTCTTTAGTCAGGGCAATGACTAAGGGGCAGTTTCGCAGGGCCTGAGTGCAAATGCATGGTGCCTCTGCAGTGTCTGTTTTGTTTATTAAAATATAAATGAGTTGGCCGTCCTGGCAAACCGGTGCAGATATTTCAGTGTGGTAGCTGGTGCATATTTTTTGCTCTCTCCTCCATCAACCCATTCCTGCTTCTTCTAGTTCTCACCTCCTCATGAAATTCTTCTCCAGGGATGCGGGGGTCCTCTGTATGGAGTGGATGTTTCTCTTGACTCGGTCCTCCAAGGATGAGGTGGACGCACTCTCCAGCTTCATGTTACTGCAGGGAAGGAAGCAAGAGTTTTAAAGGACCAGACAACAGCCATTGTAAGCATGCCATACGTGCACTAATGTGTGCACGTCAGTCAGTGAGATACTTACTGGATAAAGCCAGCGTTGGGGTCATGCTTGCCGCCTTTCTCTTTCTCCCGCTCCTTCTCATCCTGCCGTTTGTAACTTCTAATGTTGATTTCACGCTCTTCGTCTCTCTGTTTGGCAAAGTCCATCATCTCTCTCCTCTTCTTCTCCAGCTCTTCAGCAGAGAGACATCTAAGAGAATATCACACAGATAAATATGGGGATAAGAAAACACTTTAGGATGGGGTTGTTCGATTACCATTAGTTCACTGATTGAACCCAGGTGTGATAATTGTATAAAACAGGTGCTGTGGACTCTTACTTGGTGGTACTGCTCTGACGCCTTTGGTAGCGATCTTTCTGTGGGCTGGGGGCTTTGGGACGCTGGAACTGTGGAACTTTGAACTGGTCTGTCCTATGGGATGAGTGGTTCTCTGATTTGTGAGAGGAGTGGTTGTCTGTCCTGTTAGAGGAATGGTTGTCTGTCCTGTGAGAGGAATGATGGCCGTTCCCGTCTGTCCTTTGAGGCGATCGAGAGCAGCTCCTCTCCTGAGAAGGGTGCCTCGAGTGGTTGGGGGGCTTCGAGGACTGATGATGCCTCCCAGCTGGAAACTGAGAAGAGAAATTAGGCGGTTCACATCTCTCTCAGGAGGATTCAAATAACTTTGAATTGATTGGACTAAGATAACAACGTTCATGGTGTCACTGTCAATATATAAAGATTGAGCCGTACTGACCTGTAGTCCATAGCCAGCTGGGACATTGCGGTGGTGGGAATGTGAGTGGGTTGTTTCTTTGGATTCCTCTTTAGAATGATGCCTAAGTAAAGATACATCACTCAGTTAACCCAATGAGTTTGTACTTCTAACCCTTTTAAACATTGTGTGTTTGTGCTACATACTTATGGGTTGTACCATTGGATGAATCTATTTCTTCTGCATCCGTAGGTGCTAACCATTAGTCTGTGTGATTATTAACGGCGGCTGAGCTAGAGAGGTGTTTGTGAGACAAGGGCGAATGTCTGTAGAGTCCGAATGGTTTCAGCTACCCATCTACGAAAGGCTCATGAACACGCACATGTAACAAGTTTTGTTCTGACGCTCACAAGCTACAAAAGGAGTCATTAGAAGGTAAGAGGTTCTTCTACATAGAAGATCATAGGAAATCCCAGGACAGTGTCTATAATACTGTGATAAATTCACATAGTTGTCACTGACTATCCATTTCCCAGTGAGCAAACAATTTCTGTACTTGCAGCATTAATATAAATTCATTTTTATCAGGTTTTTGCTTCGGCAAACCTTATTTCTTTATGGACATTTGTCAATTAACGCAACTACTTATGACAAATTGTTTTGTGTTCTACATGTAGCCCTGGTTGTCCTGAAAAGAAAATAGTAAAACACTTCACTGAGAGGCTAAATATAAGGGCTAGACATGCAGATAGACCCTGGGTCTCGACCCCGCCCTGTGCAACTGGGTACTGGACTTCCTGACGGGCCGCCCCCAGGTGGTGAGGGTAGGCAACAACATCTCCACCCCGCTGATCCTCAACACTGGGGCCCCACAAGGGTGCGTTCTGAGCCCTCTCCTGTACTCCCTGTTCACCCACAACTGCGTGGACGACACAACAGTGGTAGGCTTGATTACCAACAACGACGAGACGGCCTACAGGGAGGAGGTGAGGGCCCTCGGAGTGTGGTGTCAGGAAAATAACCTCACACTCAACGTCAACAAAACTAAGGAGATGATTGTGGACTTCAGGAAACAGCAGAGGGAACACCCCCCTATCCACATCGATGGAACAGTAGTGGAGAGGGTAGTAAGTTTTAAGTTCCTCGGCATACACATCACAGACAAACTGAATTGGTCCGCTCACACAGACAGCATCGTGAAGAAGGCGCAGCAGCGCCTCTTCAACCTCAGGAGGCTGAAGAAATTCGGCTTGTCACCAAAAGCACTCACAAACTTCTACAGATGCACAATCGAGAGCATCCTGGCGGGCTGTATCACCGCCTGGTACGGCAACTGCTCTGCCCACAACCGTAAGGCTCTCCAGAGGGTAGTGAGGTCTGCACAACGCATCACCGGGGGCAAACTACCTGCCCTCCAGGACACCTACACCACCCGATGTTACAGGAAGGCCATAAAGATCATCAAGGACAACAACCACCCGAGCCACTGCCTGTTCACCCCGCTATCATCCAGAAGGCGTTGTCAGTACAGGTGCATCAATGCTGGGACCGAGAGACTGAAAAACAGCTTCTATCTCAAGGCCATCCGACTGTTAAACAGCCACCACTAACATTGAGTGGCTGCTGCCAACACACTGACTCAACTCCAGCCACTTTAATGATGGGAATTGATGGGAAATGATGTGAAATATATCACTAGCCACTTTAAACAATGCTACCTAATATAATGTTTACATACCCTACATTATTCATCTCATATGTATACACTGTACTCTATATCATCTACTGCATCCTTATGTAATACATGTATCACTAGCCACTTTAACTATGCCACTTTGTTTACATACTCATCTCATATGTATATACTGTACTCGATACCATCTACTGTATCTTGCCTAAGCTGCTCTGTACCATCACTCATTCATATATCTTTATGTACATATTCTTTATCCCCTTACACTGTGTATAAGACAGTAGTTTTTTTTTTGTTGGAATTGTTAGTTAGATTACTTGTTGGATTATTAGTGCATTGTCGGAACTAGAAGCACAAGCATTTCGCTACACTCGCATTAACATCTGCTAACCATGTGTATGTGACAAATAAAATTTGATTTGATTTAAATGTAAATCAGATAAATCCTAATTAAAAGCCGAATTTTGCTGTGGTCTAAGGACTGATAGGATTAAACACACAATCTACCCCATTGCCGTCAACAATAGAAGCTGCGAGCTAGATTTGTAAACTATCACAAAATGCTTATAAGATCAAAACAGTTCAACTGAACATCTGATCATATTGGCATCTGTTCACCGCTCCCGAGAAACCTCTATTGAAGTTAGGTGCACCTGTGTTTTTTGTCTTCATCCTCAGAGCTTGAGCTCCTTCTCTTATGCTTCTTCTCCTTTCTCCTCTCCTTCTCTTCCCTTTTCTCCTTCTTGTCCTTCTTCCTCTTCTTTTTCTTGTCCTTCTTTTCAAGATTCTGACGCAGCTGAAAGGAAATAAAAAGTGAAAAACGGTTGCTACTTTAGAACCCAGCTATTACTACGGCAGGCTGAAACTGATTTCATTGCAGTTTTAGTGGAGCCATCCAATTGACCATTTCTTTGATCTTCTTCATTTTCACTGGGTTTGTCAAGACCTCCCTCCTCTTCTCCTCCTCTCGTTTCCTTGAAAAATAAGACACGTGTCATTATAATCAGCTCTTGGCTAACAGCAGAACATCAGTGTATGGTATAACAGTTGCTAGATGGACACACTAAATGGTAAAGAAAGAGACCAGAGTGACTGACTTGATATCAAACAGCGGGTCCTCTCTGATCTTGGCGGCCATGTCGAGGTTGGATGCAGGGGTGGAGGGGTTGAAGATTGAGCCAGGCAGGAGGCCGGTTTGTTCGGATGGACCATTCTCTGGCTCCTCAAACTGCTGGGTAATCTGCTTGTCGATGGGGCGGCCCAGCAGGTACTCATCACGGGACACCTGACCACCTGGCCCCTGGTACATCCAGTCCAACCGGTCATCTTTTTTCCTGTAAAACAACAACAAAAATGCAGTTGAGTGTTAGTGACTGCATCCAAGGGGAGTAATCTCTGTCCATTTATCTGTGGTGAGAGGGCACACTTAAATTGCTCTCGTTTTGATTTTTAAACCTAGACAGAACAGTGGTTTCTCTATCAAGGTGAGACCTATTACTTCCTCCTCATCACAAGGGTCGGTGAGCATTACTTTAGAGCCCCAGTCTGCTGAGCGAATCTGGTGATATCTTCTCGAGCTCGTTCCTCTCTCAGCTCCTTCTGAAGCTCCTCGATCTTCTTCGCCTCAGCCTCGTGCTTCTGTTCAGCCTTCCACACCCGCTCTATGTTTTTCATAGTCTGGGGATGCCAGCTCTTCTTCAAGTTCTGACAGAGATGAGGGAAAGTGATATTCGATATAATTAAACAGAACTGGGAAAGATCGCTACAATTGATCAATACAACCATTTCTGAATTCCAATTGTTCTTCTGGGAAGGTAAGGAATTACTACGTCTGAGTAACGTTAATTAGCTAAGTAGTTGTGTAACAACATAACTGGAAAAATATAAAATAAGCACACCGTCAAAACTTTATTTAGTTAGGGGGTCAACTTAGTTAACTAGTTACGCCAACTATAGCCATCGTTGTCGTGGCAGTGATGGCGTTTCGCTTCACTAAACACTAGTTCAGAAGTTGGCAGTAGGTGAATCAAGTGTTTTTGTGATTAGTTAGTTAGCTTGCTAGACATAAACAAAACAAACATGCGTAGCTAGCTAAGTTAGTTAGCTAGTTAAGCGCTAACGTTAGCTTTGTACGCTAATAATTTGCTCATACTTACGAGGTCACCTCCTCCCATCTTGACTTAGATCGTCCACTCGGTCCGATTGAGAAATAAGATGTGAATAAACGTGTCCTCTACCTATGTGGTTATTGTACTTGACAAAACAAATGTCTGTTATTATCTAAATAACATCGACAATTGCATGCTAGGCTAGCGTGATGTGTTTTTCATAGTACTTCCGGCCTTTCTGATCATTTTTTCCGGTTGTTCAAGAGTGCGTTATTCTTCTTCTTCTTCTTCGGCTTCATCTTCTTCTTCGGGATTAGGTTGGCGGATCGCATCCAACTTTCAAGGAGCATACACCGCCACCTACTGTACTGAAGTGTAAGGCCAATCACGGCCTAACTACAGTATATTAAATTCCCTTCGTTAGTCCTGTTCCTCTAAGAAAGTGAAATAGACCCCTAGACATCACTTCCCTCCCCTTTCCTTCCCCACTACACCACCAACCCCAACCCTGTCCAACCTCTCTGACCCTTTAACACAATCTCTCCCTATCTACATCATACAATTCTCAAAATATCAACACAGGCTCCACCGTTTCCTCTACTAAAACACTCATCACACAGACCTGTTTCATGTCTCCCTATTATCCACAACATGGCATTCAAACCTGTGTGCCCAAATCATAGTCTACTCCACACAACTTACTCTGTCCTACATCCCATACTCCCCACCTATTCCTTTACTGACCGATACACGCAATAAAATGGCCTCCCCTTACTACTAGCATCCCATTCCCTTTGCCAAAATGGAGCCATTTTGCCCGGATCAAGGACTTGACTTCCCAGCGGCCCAGTGGGACCTGAATATCTACCCCCTCTCTCCTCACAGCACTCTTAGTCACCAAATTGGTCACCAGGGCATCCATGGCAGATGTCCCTCTACTGAACGAGAAGAGGCTGGTGGGAGGAGCTATAGGAGGACAGGCTCATGGCTGATATGGAATTAATGGAACGGTATCAAACATATGGTAACCATGTTTGACTCCGTTCCATTTATCCAATTCCATTCATTACAATGAACCTGTCCTCCTATATCTCCTCCCACCAGCCCCCACTGTCCTGAACCTACTCTGTGCTAAGCTCATCAAACCCATAAATCCCAAGAAATACAGTATTCTACTCACTACCATCTTTTCCATCAATTTACACATGTTGGTTGTCAGTGCGATAGGCCTATAACTGCCCGCCCTAGTGGGATCTTTACCTGGTTTTACAAACAGCAATATCACCGCACGTTTCCACCCAGCAGGTATCACCCCAGTCTTCCACACCTTATTATACCACCCTAACATTGTTTCCAACACACAGTGCAGTGCATGCTTAAACATCATATAACAGACTTTATCTTCTCTACAGCTCTCCAACTCCCTTGTCATCTCAAACATAGAAAACTCTGCATCCATTGCTTCTCCTGACTCCCCTTTTCTCTTTAAGACATCTCCATGTCTCCTCTTACTCCCAGAATGCGTTCAACAGTGCAGCATTGTGGAACTGTTTTCCAAAAAGTAGCCATGAAAATGCTCTCTGATCTGTTTAACTCTCTCTCACACACACACATGCACACACACACACACACACACACACACACACACACACACACACACACACACACACACACACACACACACACACACACACACACACACACACACACACACACACACACACACACACACACGCACACACACACGCAAGCTGGTTCTAGCAGTGCATCTTATAATACATTATGATGAAGTACTGAATAAATAAACAACATACTACTTAATAATATGTCTCTTTTTATTTCCATAAAGAACATTTCTCTATTAAAATTACAAGCAAGTCTTAAAACCAGGCAATAGTACAGCAGTACTTAAATTATTACAAAGTATTGTTTAAATTCATATCTACTGCGACAACATACTACTGTAATCAATAAAATAAGATCACTTAAATAATATTTTAATCATCTTCAATCTGCTCCTATCTAACACATACAACTCAATAATAGCATTTCTGATGATAATAGAGATAGCCAGTAGGCCTATTTAGTACATGTATCAAGTGTTCCTAGGTAGGCCTGTTGGAAACGCAAAGCTACAAGGGGGAAATTCCGACCCGATTTAAACGTGTAGAAGGGAATTTAATTCCCTTTTATGCACTTTTCTCTCTACACGTATTCTGACCTTGAACTTAGGCATGAGAATAGCATGCTATTCACTTGCTATTTGTTTCGGTAGACATAAAGAAATGAAGGTGTAGTGGAGACCCCATACCCCATATTATTTTTATTTTTGTATTATTATTTGTATTTCTTTTCTCCCCCATTTCAATCTTGTCTCATCGCTGAAACTCACCAACGAGCTCAGGAGGCAAAGGTCGAGTCATGCGTCCTCCGAAACATGACCCGCCAAACCGCACTTCTTAACACCCACCTGCTTAACCCGGAAGCCAGCCGCACCAATGTGTCAGAGAAAACACCGTTCAACTGACAACCGAGCTCAGCCTGCAGGCACCCAGCCCAATGAGCGCAATGAGCCTCCCCCCAGCCAAACCCTCCCCTAATCCAGGTGACGCTGGGCCAGTTGTGCGCCGCCCTATGGGACTTCCGATCACGGGCGGTTGTGATACAGCCCAGGATCGAACCCGGGTCTGTAGTGACACCTTTAGCATTGTGATGCAGTGCCTTAGATGCTGCACCACTTGGGAGGCCCTCAGAAACACCATATTCTAACCTTGTCTTGACTTAATTCCCTCATAATTCCACCCCCTTTACCCGATGACATGATGAATAAGGTCGAGCTACCTGTTGGTTCCAAGCGAAACAACATCTACTTTATTTTTTCTGATAGAAGTAACACAATTCTCCATGCACTGTAATTTACAAATTGATAAGAGCTTTTGATTAAAGCTAGGTAAATGAGTAAGCCGTTTGGATAAGGGGATTGTAAATATAAGTGACAATTGTTTTTTGATCTATTTTACCTTGTGATAGCTGGAGACAAATGTGAAACCAGTCGTATGGCAGCAAACTGAAGCGTATCAACCTAGCCTATCATCTTTTCCACGGTGAAGTTTATGAAATGCTGGCCTTATACTGTAACTTGCAAGGGTGAAGTTTGGAGACCCAAGCTACAGGCTTCTGTGGCCATCCGCAAATGACTTCATAGCGCCAAACCTACCGAGTTGATTTATGACTTTTAGAATGTTTGAATTATAAACCCAGACTTTTTACTGTATTTTTTTCCAATCTGTTTTAATATTAGCCACTCTGCTTTGTGGTTGTTCCTGAGGATAGCTAGCATTAGTGGATCATATTAGGCTACCGTATTACAAATTGGGCAATAATTCGGGACATGTAAGCCTATTTGAATCATTATGGAACGCAGACCATATGTAGCAGTTTAAATCTGGAGCCTGGTGCACAGTTTACGACAAATGGACCGTTATCATCAAAGTTCCATGATGAGTGAGGATTATTAGGATAGATTTATAGGACTACTGTTATAGCCCTATTGTACACTTTTCTCACTTTCAAATATTTCAGAATTGAACAATGGAATTTGGCAACTTTCAGGATAAATCAAACCACTGTATTTTTGATTCATCAATATATTTATTGAGTGGAGGCTCTCCAAACCTGTTTTTTTAATGATCCACAGTGGTGTAAAGTACTTAAGTAAAAATACTTGACTTCTTTAATCTACTATTTATATTTTTGACAACTTTTACTTTTACTTCCATACACTTTCCCTGACAACCAAAAGTACTCATTACATTTTGAATGAAAGAAAAGGAAAATGGTCCAATTCACGCACCTATCAAGAGAACATCCCTGCTCATCTCTACTGCCTCTGACCTGGCGGACTCAAAGTCTTCATATGTGTGATGTCTGAGTGTTGGAGTGTGTCCCTAGATGTCTTTAAATAAAAAAACATGAAAATTGTACCATCTGGGTTGCTTAATATAAGGAATTTGAAATTATTTACACTTTAACTTTAGATACTTAAGTATATTTTACTAATTAAATTGACTTTTAATTCTTAAGTATATTTCAAACCCAATACTTTTAGAATTTTACTCAAGTAGTATTTTACTGGGTGACTTTTACCTGAGTCATTTTCTATTAAGGTATCTTTACTTTTACTCAAGTATGACAACTGGATATTATTTCCACCACTGATTATTCATAAATACTTTCCTAACCCTAAATAACATACAATCTCCACCAATTGGTCCTGAAAAGGAGATGAATACATGGCTTTCTTTCGTTGATCCCTAATATTCTGAACTGTTCTATCCATTTATTCTAATGAGTCTGTCGAGAAAATTAGAATTTAAAGGTACACCACATTTAAAGTGGTGCTTTAGATAAATGTACTGGAAACCCTATTGAAAGAAAACTCCATAACAAAATCTATTGGCCAGCAAGTGGCAGGGTTTTCAGCAGTTTAATTAAATGTATTCAGCACGCGCAAGGGAACAGCACCTGCATAAGTTAAGACTGAATACCAACTACTGTGAAGAGCGTATGAAAGGTGTGTTTAGGAAAGGCGTACATTTCCTAAGTCTGAATCGGGCCCCAAGTGATTTGCAATAGATCGAGTCTCAAGGTGATGTCCTTTCATCACATTTGATTAACAAAATGCAAGTAAACCATCAAAAACCATTATGTTTTATTTTATTTAGGGATATGTCTAAAGGGGGCTACAATAAACACCTCAGTGAGAGATCTCTACATAGCTAAATCTCAGCTTAGACCCTTTTAAGCACATTTTGACTAAGTCACTACTCAAAATACAACAATGCTTTCCTAACAAGGCCAATTTGTTTTACAGTGAGCACAATAAGCTAAGAAGCCTAAACCACGGCACACAGGCCTAAGCCTATTTAGAAAGGTCTAGACTGGATTCCGAAAACTTGATCAAAGTGCATGTTCTATCAAGATATAAATGATTATTTATGACTATTAATATCAAAATGGTCTCCAAACAATTCCACTCCATCTGTTTTTTCGCTTTATGCTTGAACAACCTTGGAGGAGGAATTGTTGCTTATCCTGGATGTTGTTGGTGTGACAAAATATGGTTTACCTAAGTTCCTCTCAATGAGGGATTTCAGTCCAGCTCACATTTCAGTCTGGCGTACCTTTCGTGAGTAGTGATGTATCCAGCCTGTGTTACCACAGTGGGTTCCGTGAAGTGTGAACGTGGTATTGTGTGGATCGTACACTATCGGGGACAAGACCAGAGAATTACACATTTCCCGTGAATGAGATACGCTGCCATCATGTCACATTCACACCTGCAGCGCTGAGATAAAGGAGTGTCAAAAGACAAACAACGGTGCTTTTCAGTCACAGTTGAGCGACATTTGAACACGATGACACATGCGGGGGGCGGGGCATCCAAGTGAAATGCATTGATAACACAAATCACGTCTTCTTACTGTACATTAAACAGAACATATATGTTGTTGACATGAAACACGGAGTGTGAATTCCATGCCACAATGTGCTGCGGTGGGACATCTCTGCACGTCTATTGAGCAAAAGCAGCCATTTTTTAATTGCACCGCCCACATACCGCACCAAACTGAATTACAGTGGTGCTTTACTGTGGTGCTCTTTGGCAAAAGGTTGACGCCAACATTGCGCGTGGTCAAAACCAAAAAATACAGTGTGGAAATGTTCCCGGGGACATGTTCATACACTCACATACAGTATATTATACACAGCAAGGCAAGGGGGTGGGTTAAAGGGTGGGGAAAGGCAGCCAACACAACATACCGACATATCCTAACCCTCCACTTCCAGTGCCTTAAATTCTGTTATATGTGTGCAGTGGAGACTGGAGAGTTTGATGGCTTCCAATGGAAATAGTAGTAGCTAGTAGTTTTACTGTAAACGCATCAAGCACCATCTTCAGTTTAACTCGTTCCCCAAGTCTCTGTGGATGGATGGCATAATAGCGGTAGCAGCAATGGAAGTCCTAGCAGCTAGCAAGCTTTGGATCTGGCTCGGTTGCCACTTGGTTGCCATGTAAATGGAAGAGGACATTCCTTAGATGGATATCCTTCCAGCAAAGCACTTGACAGCTTGTCCTCTGTTGGTGATGTAACATACGGGTAATTGCTTTGGGACTCTTTGGTTTTATGCCCGTCTATGCTGTATGGTGCTGTTATATGTGATATGATGCATTCCGAAAATCAGAGGAGCCTTTGTTGCCTTATGTTGTTCAATGCATCTGGTAGAAATAAACTATCAATTTATAATATAAGACTCCCTATGATTCCACCTCCACTGGACTACATGTGTTATAAACTATGGATTGATTCTCTGTCTGATAGAAAGGGGCTGATAGTAGCCCACCGACTGTACATTATCTGTATAGCATTCCAAATGTGGACGGGATACAGTTAGCTGGACTGTCCTGTCCCAGAGGGGTCTTTCTCACATTTCGGCTGCTTAAGGGGTGCCTCTGTGTCAGAGGCAGTGGCGTGGGAGGGCTGAGGAGAAGGTGTGTCAAAGCTCTTCCCCATCCTGCCCCCCTCTCCATACATCCTCTCCTCCCCTGGCCCGGAGGGAGACTCGTGTGTGCGCATGTGCTTGGCCAGGTGGTCGTTGCGCATGAACACGCGGGGGCACATGGTGCAGCTGAACTTCTTGGTGCCGGTGTGCGTCTGCAGGTGTCGCTGAAGTTCGTCGGAGCGCGTGAAGCGCTTGCCGCAGAAGAGCCAGTTGCAGACGAAGGGCCGGTCCCCGCTGTGCCAGCGCAGGTGGGCCTTCAGGTGGGAGGTCTTGGCGTAGGCCTTGCCGCAGCCCGGGATGTGGCAGTTGTGCATGTGTTTCCTCCGGTCGTCGTCAGTGCTCTGGCCCATCTGCTCGGCGTGGACACAGTTGGGGCACCGGCACACAGACTGGCCCGAGCCCCTAGAGGCAGAGCGGCGCTGGGGCTTGGGCCGGACCGAGGCGGCACCCTCCTGTGGCTCCTCCAGGGAGTACGACTCCGGCTGCAGGAGCTCTGGTCCTCCCAGTGGCTCCATCTTGAAGCCATCCTGGGGGAAGAGGTGAGAGTGAGCTGAGTGTGAGGCTGGGGCCAGCTGGGCTAGCTGAGCAGGAGTACACAGCTGGGGCTCGGAGCCGTAAGGCCCCAGGGAGGACTGCAGTCCCATGGAGCTCTGACCAACTGCCTGTAAGCCCACACCCTGGCCCGCCTGCAGGTCCATCCAGCTCCCTGGCCCGGTGTGGAGGTCCCACCATGAGGGAACGTTCATCTCTTCTGAGCTGCCACCAGAGGGTGCTGTCCGTAACCAGGGTTCATAGGGGTGGGCCATGAGACCAGCTGCTGTCTGTGGGATACTGGTGTTGAAGGCTGAGTCTGGTGAGGAGTGAGCGGTGGCCGGGTGGGTCTGGGGTGTGGTGTGCTAATTGATAACTGGGTGAAGATGTGTAGACTACCACATGGCTGGATGGAGAGCTTGAGGATCCTATTCACGATTACTGACCTGTTGGCAAAAAAACGGATTGTCAAATTGTAAAATGGTGTAGTAAATTCTTGTAAGATGACTACTGCTTCTAGCCAAATGGCTACAATGTAGCCCAACAGACACGCCCCCGTCTCCATGGACACCCCACCCCAGTTCTCACGCTGCGTGGCCGAGGAGAGAGCTGACAGAATGCGGGGAAGGAGACGAGGGGAAACGTGTCCGGACAGAAACCTGCCAAATGCATCCGATGCCAGGTACTTCCCATGGCGGAGGACAGTCAAAGAGAAAGCTAAAGAAAACAACTTCAGCGGCCCTATGAAGAGGCAGAGGCAGAGTGGAGATAAATGCGAAAGGTGGCGGAGGAAGGAGGAGAGCGAGAAAGAGAGAGAGGAGTGTTGACAGGAACAGCCCCGTGCAGAGATGGGGGGTGAAAAGGAAGAAGATCCAGGGAGGTAATGGCTGCGGGCCAAGATCTACAGTATTTGTATGTCTCTGAGATTTTCGGAGATGAAGCCTAGCAGACGGAACAACCTGTTTTTTTTAATGAATCACACATGATTTACAACAACATCCCTTCGAGGTGACTAACAAAAAAAAGAGACGTTGCGATAAATAAAAAACCGCCTGCCTCCTACACACTGGCGGCAGCATGCATCAACAGTTGCTGGCTGACGGCTTTCAGGAGCCTGCGAACACAAGTCCAACAATAACACAAGAACGATGACTTTATCCATATAATTAGGGCAGCATGCTCTAAGACAGTCAGCATCTTGTCCCCACTGCTCTGCGGTGCGTAAACTCCAGTGGACCAGAACAATGCTAAAATATACACCCCGCAAATTAGGTTACCTTGGAATTTTAAGAGGTGACGGAATGCACCTGTTAAAATTGGAGGAGTCGAGAGACATTTTTTGGTCAAAAAGCTGTAACTCAATCGACAGGAGACGCTTTACTTGCTTCAAAACACAAAAAATGATTCCAAAAATGTTCTGTCCCAAAATGATAAGTTGGCAAATATATGCCATTATTTTGACTGCAGGAAACAAGAAAGAAGTCTGGGTCTGAAGAGGTTACTATCTTGTTAGTCTGAAGATCATAGGTCGTGATACCATATCTGGGAGAGAGAGAGACCATACAGCATTATTCACCCAGACAATCAAGCTTCAATAGAAGGGTCAAGGTTCAATGGTAGACCTGTCTCCTGTCCCTTGTCCACAAAACCATTAAAGCCAGATTGAGCAAGCTATTTCCACAACATACAGAAACTTTGCAAAGATAGCCTACAACTTGTGAGATTTAGATTCACTCTCATCCCTTCCAGTGCTTGAAATGGAATGGAAAAGGTATCAATACAAGGTACACTACCATTCAAAAGTTTGGGGTCACTTAGAAATGTCCTTGTTTTTGAAAGAAAAGCACATTTTTTTGTCAATTAAAATAACATCAAATTGAAGGTCAGCATCCCGGAGCCGCCTCTTCACTGTTGACGTTGAGACTGGTGTTTTACGGGTACTATTTAATGAAGCTGCCAGTTGAGGACTTGTGAGGCGTCTCTTTCTCAAACTAGACACTCTAATGTACTTGTCCTCTTGCTCAATTGTACACCGGGGCCTCCCACTCCTCTTTCTATTCTGGTTAGAGACAGTTTGCGCTGTTCTGTGAAGGGAGTAGTACACAGCATTGTATGAGATCTTCAGTTCCTTGACAATTTCTCTCATGGAATAGCCTTAATTTCTCAGAACAAGAATAGACTGACGAGTTTCAGAAGAAAGTTCTTTGTTTCTGGCCATTTTGAGCCTGTAATCGAACCTACAAATGCTGATGCTCCAGATACTCAACTAGTCTAAAGGCCAGTTTTATTGCTTCTTTAATCAGAACAACCGTTTTCAGCTGTGCTAACATAATTGCAAAAGGGTTTTGCAATGATAAATTAGCCTTTTAAAATGATGAACTTGGATTAGCTAACACAATCTGCCATTGGAACACAGGAGTGATAGTTGCTGATAATGGGCCTCTATACGCCTATGTAGATATTCCATAAAAAATCTTCTGTTTCCAGCTACAATAGTAATTTACAACATTAACAATGCCTACACTGTATTTCTGATCAATTTGATGTTATTTTAATGGACAAGAAAATGTGCTTTTCTTTAAAAAACAAGGACATTTCTAAGTGACCCCAAACTTTTGAACAGTAGTGCAGGTACTGGTACTCAAGCAATAGAACATTTGGGGTGCAGGTACTCCCTACCAATGAGCACGGGCACAACGCAAGCGCTGATCCCTTCAATTGATTTTCAATTTGCTGAGACAACAAACAATGCCTTTGAAGACCAACAGGATTACGAGCTATGCTTTGGACTGGTCTTCCCATGGCCCTCTTCAGACACTAGAGAGGAGATGCTCTTGAGTTGGAATGAAATCGTAAAGCAATTCGTTTGGAATTCCAGAATTAGAGGTCTGGTGTTAAAGGTCAAGCTGATTTATTTTACGTTGCCCCGGAGCCAGAGCTCCGCCGCTGCTCTGTAATTTTGGGGGAATGTGAGTCAGATGCACCATGGCGTGAAGCATCCCCCTATTTCTCTCTCTCTTCCCCCTCCTCTCGTTCGCTCTCTGATATAATAGCCCTGTAAACAAATAAGAGAGTGGCCGATCCTCCTCCATTCACAAAAGTGGCTGGCTGGAACACTAGAGAGTATCCTGAGGGTAACAGCTGGCATGGGGCCCCTGGGGGAGGGGAGCCGGGGAGGAGGAAGGTGCAGGACGACAGGGCTGCATCGTAAAACCTGCCCGACCAAGACCTAACACAGTCCCCAGTTTACTATTCTGCCAGAGACAGAGGAGGCTCTGCCCTGCCAAGACCCAGCACAGCCCCCCCCCACACCAGTTTTACTAGTCTGCTAGAGAGGAGAAGATGCTCCGGGGGAGGAACGCATCACGGTAGATGACGAACTGACTTTGGGGTTATTCCATGTTGGTTATCGTTCCGATTCAGCCAGTAAAGGGAAAAGTACAAATACGATATAATAGCAGAATAAGTTTCCCAATGTTTACTGTCACAACCATGAATAAAAACTGATGCTGGACCGGAGCATACTCCATACTTTTCTTTTTACCATCCAAAATGTGTTTCTATCAAACACAGACATTTGGAATTGTCATTACTGTATGAAGTATCTGTACTCCTACTTCTAAATATCTGTGTTTTTGTTTGAATGGTTTTTTGAGTTGAGAAAATCTTGTGGTTTAGTCTGATATGTGATATAACGTTACAGGTTCCAAGACATTCTAGAAGACTAAGACGGGAAAATGTCATTAAAATACAGATGAGGATTGATGGTGAAAGTGGCAACAAGCCATCTCATACACATCCGGAAATATATTCCCTTCTACGTTGGTGTCCCTGAGAGGATAGTGACTGTCTGACAGCTGTTTGTCTACTAGTATCACAGACAAATGAAACAACCTTGATTTGTTTGTTTGTTGTTGTTGTTCATGTGGTTTTACATCAAATGTTGTCAATGTTACACATTATGTGTCCAAATGTGAGCAGATTTGTAAATAGTCTTTTGCACAGACATGAAATTCCAATTCAAATACTCAATCGAAATGTGAAGACGGAGTAGAGGAAGTGTCTCAACTAGCGTGTCAATAAATCATCATGACTCATATCGAGACAGGTCTACACAGAGGAGCACAATCCATGTGTTGACAGTTGGACATAGAGTACACGAGTGATATGACACCTCCTGTCTCATTGTATTAGGCTACAATATAAACTTGGAATACATTTTTACATTTCAATGGTCATTGAATGGGAAAACTCACCGTGAGGCTTAGGGTCCTCTGAGGCATATTGCCTGTCAACTTTGACGTTTAAATGTCATTTAGAAGTTCAAGTGCTCTGGTTGGGTTGGCCCCCAAAGTCCCATACACTTAATAACAAATGAGGGTATCCTTCTTAAACACCTATGTTTGAGGTAAGTATTTAGCTGTTTAACAATAAGCCCTAAATTGATCTCCAAGGTTGAGCTTACACAAGTAGGGCTAGTATAGCGATTATAGTGTAGGCCTATCATACACGGATTGATCAGTAATCTACTCGAACCCACCAGTAGCTATGGAACGTGTACTGAGGAGTATTTTTGGGGGTTCGCTCACACAGGAGTAATAAAGCCCTAGTTCACACAGGAGTAATATCATTTTGTGATTTCTAAAATGTTTTATTTGTTTTTCAATTTCTATTTATCAAAGGGGGGCTGCAGCACCCTCGGCACCTCTACTTCGAATAACAGGAAGTGGTTGAAGAGCTTTATAGTTAAGTGATGATAATAAACAATTATTTGTCAATCATCATTCATTTGAAAAACACAAGTTTCCATCATCATCATATGTCACAATAAAGAAAGTTAGACAAAATACATATCCACCCATCGAATGGATAAAAACGTTGTTGATCGTTAGAAAAATGTGCTTATTACTGCCGCTTCTATTACACACGTCGCAATGATTTACTCAACATTGTTTTTGTCGAACAAACCTGGTCCAATGGAAACCTGCCTTGACAGTGTACTGTGAGGAGGTTAGAGCCTGGCGGAGTGGTGCCAGGAAAATAGCCTCTCCTTCAATGTAAAAAAAACAACAAAGGAGTTGATCGGGGCCACAGTGAAGAGTGTCAAAAGCTTCAAGTTCCTTGGTGTGCACATCACAGAGGACATGAAATGATCCCACCACACCGGCACCGTGGTGTAGGCGAAACAGCATCTATACAAACTCAGACGGCTGAAATAAATCCGCATGGCCCCTAAGACCCTCACAAACTTTTACAGATGCACCATCGAGAGCATTCTGTCAGGCTGCATCACCGCTTAGTACGGAAACTGCACCGCCCTCAACGGAATCGCTCTCTAGGGTGGTGCGGTCCGCACAACATATCACCGGGGCGCCCGAGTCACAGTCTGTTCACTCTGCTAACATCTAGCAGACAGAGACAGTACAGGTGCATCAAAGCTGGGACAGAAGGACTGAAAAACAGCTTCTATCTCCAGGCCATCAGACTGTTCAACAGCCATCGAGCCATCTTTTGTAGTAAAAGACAAAGATAGACACACACACACACACCTCATAAACACGCAGACTCCTGTACTCACAAATAGACTCACACATGCATACGCCCATACTCACAAACACAAACACACACCCAAACACATACACATGCACGCACACACACAAACTCACACACACACACAGCCAATGCTGCTGTCCCATGTATATAGAGACATTAAACATTGGACCGTTTATTTTATACTTTTGTTTACTCTGTGTATTCATATACTGTATTCTTCATATAGCTCATTGTAATATAAAGTGCCTTCAGAAAGTATTCACACCCCTTGACTTATTTCACATTTTGTTGTGTTACAGCCTGAATTCAAAATGTATGAAATATTTAATTTTCTCACCCATCTGCACACAATACTCTAAAATGACAAAGTGATAAAAAGTTTTTAGAAATCTATAGAAAATGTATTGAAAATGAAATACAGAAATATCTAATTTACATAAGAATTCACATCCCTGAGTCAATACATGTTAGAATCACCTTTGGCAGCGATTACAGCTGTGAATATTTCTGTGTAAGTCTCTAAGAGTTTTAAACACCTGGATTGTACGATATTGGCACATTGTTATTTTTAAAATTCTTCAAGCTCTGTCAAGTTGGTTGTTGATCATTGCTAGACATTTTCAAGTCTTGCCATAGATTTTCAAGTCAATTTAGGTCAAAACTGTAGCTTGGCTACTCAGGAACATTCAATGTCATATTGGTAAGTATATTTGTATGTTATAAGGTTACTGTCTTGCTGAAAGGTTCATTTGTCTCCGAGTGTCTGTTGGAAAGCACACTAAACCAGGTTTTCCTCAAGGATTTTGTCTGTGCTTAGCTATATTCTGTTAATTTTTAACCTAAAAAACTCCTAGTCCTTGCCCATGACAAGCATACCCATAACATGATGCAGCCACCACCTTGCTTGAAAATATGAAGAGTGGTACTTAGTGATGTATTGTATTGGATTTGCCACAAACATAATCAAATCAAATCCAAGTTTATTTGTCACGAACGCTGAATACAACAGGTGTAGAGCTTACAATGAAGTGCTTACTTACAGGCCCTAACCAACAGTGCAATTTTCAAGTGCAGATAGTCCGGGTAGCCAATGTGCGGGGGCACCGGTTAGTCAGGCTAATTGAGGTAGTATGTACATGAATGTATAGTTAAAGTTACTATGCATATAAGATAAACAGAGAGTTTAGCAGCAGCGTAAAAGAGGGGTTGGAGGGGGGGACACAATGCAAATAGTTCGGGTGTCCATTTGATTGCCTGTTCAGAAGTCTTATGGCTTTATATTCAGGACATAACGTTTTTGGCCACCTTTCTTGCAGTTTTACTTTAGTATGTTTTGAAATAGTTTTATTCTGTCATTTAGGTTAGTAATGTGGAGTAGCTACAATGTTGTTGATCCATCCAAATGTTTTCTCCTATCACAGCCATTAAACTCTGTAACTGTTTTAAAGTCACCATTGGCCTCATGGTGAAATCCCTGAGTGTTTTCCTTCCTCTCCAGCAACTGAGTTAGGGAGGACGCATGTATCTTTGTAATGACTGGGTGTATTGACACACCATACAAAGTGTAATCAATAACTTCAACATTGCTCAAAGAGATATTCAATGTCTGCTTTTTTAAATGTTTACCCTTCTACCAAGAGGTGCCCTTCTTTGCGAGGCATTGGAAAACCTCCCTGGTCTTTGTGCTTGAATCTGTGTTCGAAATTCACTGCTCGACTGAGGGACCTTAAAGATAATTGTATGTGGGGTACAGAGATGAGGTAGTCATTCAAAAATCATGTTAAACACTATTATTGCACACCGAGTGATCCCTGCAAGTTATTATGTGACTTGTGAAGCACATTTTTACCCCTGAACTTATTTAGGCTTGCCGACATTTCAGCTTGTCATTTTTTATTTAAAAAAATTACATTTCTAAAAACATAATTCCACTTTGACATTATGGGGTATTGTGTGTAGGCCAGTGACACAAAATCTAAATGGAATAAATGTTAAATGCAGGCTGTAACATAACAATAATGTGGAAAAAGTCAAGGGGTGTGAACACTTTCTGAAGGCTCCGTATCTACTACTGTACATTGCATTTTTGTTACACTGTTTATTTATATACTGGATTCTCGATATACTGCTGTATATATATTTTTGGGTGTATATACGCATATATTGCATTTGGATTTCTGATACAGTGTTAATTGGGTTGTCAACTGGATTCGTTCTGACATTCGGGATTTCTTGTTTCTTGTTTTTGTACTTAAAATCATCTAGGATCATATCATTCCCTTTCGCTGAATGGGTTGTTCCCTGCCCCCGTTGATTTTACACATACATTATCAAGGTCCTGAATGTCTTGGCTCAATCTGGGTTGAAGAGAATCAGCTTGCACTCATAGGCCTTCACAGGTCTATATGAGGCATGACGTAAGGTTGTCTTCTTTTTGTCAACTAAAAGTCACTTCTTTATGCATTTCAGTCACCATAACATTCATACTGTAGTTTTGTAGTCTGCTACAGCATTGGAATATGTTGTATGAGAGAGTGCAAGATAAGCTACTCTCCTATAAAAATGTGTAAAAACAATTCACTATAACATATTCTAACGACTGGAATTCCATTCATTGTAAAAAATAAATTACTATTAAAAAAAGTACCTAAAATGTTTTTTATTATTTGTTTATTTTGATTGTTGGTTTTGATGGTGATCCTCAGTGTTTTTCAACATTGGAAAGCATACAGATTACTGGTGCTAATTGTTTCCCTCAATCATAATGAATACCCCTGTGTGGGATAACCAATTTCTAAATCGAGGTCTTTGGGGTCGTGAAAACACATCAAAATATGAGACATTCAACAACCTTTTAGGGCATCTTTACCTCCTGCTTTATGTTTCATCTGTGACCAGGAAACATTCACCTAAATATTAACTCAAACTGGAAAGGAGATCTATTCAAATTTCTATTTTATTCTACTTTATTTTGATGCAAATTGTACAAATTATACTATTTTCAAATATGGTATCAAATGCACAACCTGTCACTCAAACCCAATCCTTTCCATGAGTAGGGAATGAATTTGAATTAGGCTTACAATAATATATATATTATTTGGGCACAACTATATATATATATATATATATATATATATATATAATATATATATTATATATATATATATATATATATATATAATATATATATTCATTACTCCATGACTCATTACAAATTATGAATTGAAATATGTCTTTCCAAATGTAAATTAAAATACACATTGAAAATAATAAATACTTATACAGATATTTCCAATAATTTTTTCTTACTTTTTCTTAAAAACAAATACTTAAATATTTGCCATATCCCGTTATTTCAAGTGGTTCTAGATATTCCAGGTACAGTCCTCTGTTTCATTGTTCATGCAACTGTCAAGAGGATGTACCCGTCACTTCGATATTGTTCCACTACATACACAAAAATACAACGCAACGGTTACCTCGTGGGTAAACAATGCGATGCTTATGAATCAAAAACGTTTATATTGAAACATATATAGCTACCTGTTTACACAATGGTGCCCGTAGTTCTATTCCGACGCGATGTAGGAATAGCTTTTTTGTAGCCTATTATATTCACTGGTATGAAAATAAATAAACCACCTTGGCAGAAGTCAACTAAAAGCCTTCGGTAAAAAAAAAAAAAACGAATAAATAAATAGATATCCTCGTATATCATACAGTTCCCTCCATCTCGGGCGGTTCAGGTGAGACGAGACAACGCTTCCACGTACAGGTAAGCGTACTCAGTGGTGGCTGAATAATAGGTTATGTATCTTTTTCTTTTCGCAGGCTCCGCCCTCTTTCGGTGTGTGTTTTCCCCTTTGAAGATGCGCTCGCGCGGCTGGAGGTCAGGAAGTGTACATGGGCATGGCTCACTTACGTTACAACATTCGGACCCATGAGAAAGTTGACAACTCTTTGAACCCTCTTGTTACATAATTTGGGGTTGCCTCAGTGCCTAATACTTGCATTTCAAATGGCTCTAATGTTTGCCCACCGCAACTTACTCTCAGGAAAACTTTTATTCAAAGCCTTTGACCTGTCAAATAAAATAAAAATGAATGAATTATGTCGCAATGCACTGATGCATTACTAGTAGCTGGTCACTTACAATACAGTAGACTACTTGTTGATTAGAATGCTTGTTAAAAATTACATGTCACCCATTTATTGACCCCCTCTGGGTCACACAGTGGCATCTGGTACCATTGCAAAGGTCATTATTGTCACTGGTCTGGTCACCATGTAGGCTCCAATGTCATCCTACGTAAACTACTGGCAACAGGCAACAGGTCTCTATAGCATAGATTGTATCTTGTTATGCATACTTAATCTACTGTAACCTGTTTATGTCTAACCTTCAGTGTCAGTTCAATTCTCAATTGTCAAGAGACCACAATTGACAAAACAGTATCATATCCTTTCATCTACTGCATGTTACAGGCAGTGTAGGTGCCTTATCAAAGCTCAGTGGTGCCCAAATACATAGCTGGTCCTCTTACTTTTGCCAAATGAGAGGAAACACTCGTTAACTGTTGTCTGTCATGCCAATGAAAATACGGATTAAATCCAATCCAACATCACTGCTCTTCACAGTTTTATCAGCCTCTTCTTCTAAAGGTTTTTATTTTTTCCCCTCTTCTCAGTTAATTCCTTTCCTGTCACAACATGTTGGTGGAGTGACTTCAAATCAACGGACAAACAGAGGCCACAGACAGACCGGCGGGAAGTGGTTTACTTACTTAATGCCGTCTTCTTCTCTTTCTCTGAAGCAGCAGTTTTTAAAACGCTGAGTTTGTAGCATTGATGCATGGTACAGTGTGTCTATGGTTTGGACTGCAACATAACAGGATACAGATGTATTTAGTTTTGTATCAAATGATGAAATATTGACTCCGATTCGCATTTTCACAACCATGAATGATACAGTGCCTTCAGAAAGTATTCATACCCCTTAACTTATTCCACATTTTGTCGTGTTACAACCTGAATTCAAAATTGATTAATTGTATGTTTTTTTCCACACAATACCCCATAATGACAAAGTGAAAACATGCTTTTCGAAAATTTTTGCAAATTTACTGACATTTTCAAGTTTTGCCACTCAGGAACTTTTACTGTCTTCTTGGTAATCAGTGTAGATTTGGCCTTGTGTTTTAGGTTATTGTCCTGCTGAAAGGTGAATTCATCTCCCTTTGTCCGGTGGAAAGCAGACAGAACCAGATTTTCCTCTAGGATTTTGCCTGTGCTGATCTCCATTATATGTATGTTCTATTCTGAAAGACACCCCAGTAGCCACCACATTGCTTGATAATATGGGGAGTGGTACTTAGTAATGTCTTGCATTGGACTTGCCCCAAACATAACACTTTGTATTTAAGGACAAAAAGTACATTTCTTTGTCACATTTTTTGCAGTATTACTTTAGTGTCTTGTTGCAAACAGGATGCATGTTTTGGAATATTTGTATTATTTTCACTGTGTCATTTAGGTTAGTATTTTGGAGTAACTATAATGTTGCTGATCCATCCTCAATTTTCTCCTATCACAGTGATTAAACTCTGCAACCCTTTTAAAGTTCAACATTTGCCTCATGGTGAAATCCCTGAGGGGTTCCCTTCCTCTCCGACAACTTAGTTAGGAAGGACGCCTGTATCTTTGTAGTGACCGGGTATATTAATACACCATCAAAAGGGTAATGAATACCTTCACCGTGCTCAAAGGTATATTCAATGTCTGATTTATTTTATTTTCTACCAAGAGGTGCCCTTCTTTGTGAGGCAATGGAAAACCTCCCTGGTCTTTGTGGTTGAATCTGTGTTTGAAATTCACTGCTCGACTGAGGGACCTTACAGTTAATTGTATGTGTGGGGTACAGAGATGAGGTAGTCATTCAAATATCATGTTAAACACTATTATTGCACACAGAGTGAGACACAAAATCTCAATTTAATCCATTTTAAATTCCGGCTGTAACACAACAAAATGTGGAGAGAGTCAAGGGGTGTGAATACTTACTGAAGGCGCTGTGTGTGTGCGTAGCGTGTTTCAATAAAACAGACTGACTGTGTATTATAACAAAAAAACTGTAGCCTACATGCACTGTGCTATACAAGTGCTTCCTAAGGGATGTAGGCTTTTCTTCTATATTTACTAGCTTTTCCAACCTGTATTGAAAAGTTCACACAGAAAGAATTCCTTTCAATAGGGGATTGATCTTGTGTGCGTTCTCACTCGTGAAATTAATCTGGATACGCATGTACACAGAGAGGGATCAAGTTGCTGAATTGGGGACCACACACAAAGCCTAAATGATGTTTACCAATGTCTTTCAATAGTCAGGCATATTTCCTTGTGAATAAAATTCTTCCAACTCCAAAAGAGACTGTTTAATAACATTTAATTACAGTGCATTTAAGATCAATTACAAGGGGCTTACAAATTCTCTTCAGGTTTTAAATCTGTTTAGACGGCATGTTGCCCCCTTTTCTGTCCGTGGCTGCATTCTTTTAAGCGTCTTTCACGAGGTTGTGTGTGTTTCTCAATTGTCTGCGTATATGTTCGTGGATTTGACCTTCGACCCCTCAAACTGACGTTAAAGACCATTTGTTATGGCTCGTACTTAAACCGTAGTCTGTTCAGATGTCAAAGGTGGTTTACCTAAAAATTCGGTCCACCCTTTTCCAGGCATAGAGCTGCTAGTACAATGTTCACAGCTGGATTTGAACCTCTAGCAGTTGATTGGAGATGCTTAGTCATATACTGTAAATATATAGTATAATCGTATATACTGACAGTACACTGGCTCACAGACTCCATTTCAGGACAGGACACACCATCTTATTTGGACCTTAAATCCTTCAGCTGTAACCCGGGTGCCAAGGACCCACTATAGACCTCATCCCCCCCTATGTGTCAACTCATATAAATCCATTCACACTCTCCGGGGCTATTATAACGCTCTAGTCCTGAGGCACATTCTGTATAGCTGAATGTCTCTGGTAGAATGCAGACAAATCCCACAAATCCCTTTGAAATGAATCGTCTGTCACGGATAGTGAACAAATTACATTTTTTGTCACATTGTTGGCCATTCTCCTTGGATTAAAGCTGTTTCATTGAAGTATCCAAAGATAAACGATTCAAGGAACTTATCTTTTGTAGTTTTCTGTTCCACACTTGCTTTCGTCATCCAGTATCATTAAGAGGCTTCTAGATGGATTTTTTTTTTAAAAGATTAAAGAAGAAAATTATCATTATCATAGTTGATGTGTTCATGTCTATGGTGCACTAGTTTATTTTCGTCTATGTCTATAACTTATTTAACTTTAATTTGTACAGATTTGTCTCATAGAGACAAAAAATCTAATTTGCAAGGGAGACCTGTTATAAGTAGCCTAACATTGACTAACCAACCATAAAGCATGTTTTATGTGTGTCCCACGGAAACTACCCTGGTGTCTCAGCTAAAGCCTAATATCACCGTTGGAGCCTCCAGAGGGATTGGCCAGGTAAAGCCTCATTTCCCCTCTGAGGGGGAAAAAAAAGTTAACTAGAGTAAACAGTAAGTGTACAGTAGCAGACTTCCTATATCCTTGTTTACTATTCAAAATCCCATAAGAGGAGGTACCGGCTGCCAGGGGTTCTGAGTCTGACTGAGTCACGTTTTTTTTCCTTCCCTTCTTCATGCAAACACACCTAGACACTCACTCACCACAGCAGCCCCCTCTCCCTCGCTCTCTCTCTACCCCCCCCTTTCAACTTCAAACCCAGTCATTTCTGCAAGCTGCTACTTTGATTGTACCAAACACCTGTATTTTTGGGGAGAGACTTCCTCAGTAGCCCCCGCCTCCCATCTTTGATTGTTAAACAGCAGTGGCGCCGCCATTACTGTCTGAGAGACTGATGCCGCCCTGCTTCCCCTCCTCCTCCTCCTCCTCCTCCTCTTAAGTTCCTTTTAAACCAGAATTTGAATTGGTCTCGGAGTATGGCGAGCTCCATTTTATTTTATCCACGTTCCACCATTCCAAAGTATCTGAGTTGTATAGATGAAGACTTTGAATCTCATATTCCTGTGTGTGACAGCTGCGGAAATCAGAAAGAATCATCAAAGAATCATCATGCCAGGAAGCAGAGCCATAACATTCTAGCTCAAAATCAACAAGATTATGACTATTCTCCTGAATGCGAGGAAAGTGAGAATCAGAGGTAACTTTAGTAGAAAATGCTGTCAGAGTTGTTTTCTCTGTCTTAGGTTGTATCAACAGTACAGAGAGAGTGTGAACAGAGCAGACGCACACACACACACACACACACACACACACACACACACACACACACACGGCCCTCTTCCCCCTCGCCCTTAATACCAGGCTTTAATATCCAACCTCTCATCCCTGCCATCCTGTCTTCCCCTCCAGATTAATGTCCTCTCCGATCTCCACCAGCTGTTTCCGTGCCAGAACACCCCTCATCTTCCCGGGCCGCTGGCCTCTTGGTTCAGGTGGCAGATGGTAGTCTGTCTTTGGGGCTGGGCCATTGGGCCGCATTTTCGCACTGCCTGCGCATCTATGAGAGAATAGCCGCCCTCACGCCCATTAGCAGGAGTGTCAGTGTATTCACATCGCCACATGCCAGACCACCCTTGTAAATAAGAATTTGGTCATAACTGAAGTTATATAAAATGTATAACCTGTGTGGACAGCTTTAAGGGAAGAGCCTTGTGTCACATAGCTCAAAACTTTGGAGTGCCCCCACCTTTTGTTGATGAAATAAAATAAAATGATAGCCTTTCACTTTATTAATTTGGACTAAATCAGAAAATGTTACATTTTAGATTACAATACTATTTTGTTCATCATAATGCAACTTAAATATAACATTTGTAAAATGTAATGTTAACTTACTTAAATATGCTGTGTACGTCATAAACCAGTGTTTGTTTTGAGAGTGACTTGGGGGGGGGTGTACGCCCACAGTTTGTTTGTTATAAAGTGTGTCTGTTTTGTTTAGTCTGTGTGTGGTATGCGTGAATGAGTAAGTGTGTGTCTGACTGTGTGTGTTTCTCTGTCTGTCTGTCTGTCTGTCTGTGTGTGTGTGTGCGTGCGTGTGTGTGTGTGTCAGTTTGAGCAGTGTTAACTGGGTGTGGCTGTCTGTGCCTGGGGTGGGCATTTACTTTTCAGGGCTGTTGGTGTTTGTGTCTTAGCACAGATGGGATGTGCAGAGGTAGTCGTGCCGGTCAGATAACAGGTTGTCTACCTGAAAGAATCCGAGCCTGCTTCCTCCACCTCCACCTCCACCTCCACCTCTACATACATTCCAAGTGTGCTGCACAGTGCCACAAGGAAACACCTCTCACCACCTTAGTGCTTTGACAACCTTTTTCCTAGACACTCAACACCCAAACAAAGCTGGGCATAGCTGAGCACTGACATGGCCAAGTGTTCAACGACAACTGGAATCACAAGCCAAAAACCTAAAGGTTAAAAGTGTTTGTGTTTATACTTCACAAGTTTCCCTTTGTATGTGTGGACTACACCCTATTAGGCTTAGACAACAAAGGGAAATACTTTAGCTATTGATCAAAAGCGTGAAGAGACTTGTAGACTTGTAGACTTGGAATGGACTCAACCCCTTTACTGGAGCCAAACATATTAGTAACAGAGGGTAATAACAATGTCCTAAACTTCATTTTGACAGCAATTTCAGAAATGCTGTTTGGCTGGTTTATATCGTTTCCTTTTGTATTGCCAAGTTACTTCCATGGAGTATCATTGTCAAAACAAATAAACTCCCAGACAGGATCAGTGTCCTGAGGCTGACAGTCTAGTCCAGCTACAAGACCCCCAACTGTGATGTAACATTGAGAGTTTTAGCACTGAAACAATTTGCATAGAAGGCCTAGTGCATGTTTTGCACGACAATGAGTGACAAGATACATACATATGTCATATCTCAATTTGATCACTCTGTTGTCGCTGCGAATCTTCCTGCGCTAAGTGAAAATACCCTCAAATAAAACATGGCATTATGTACTGTTGCATCATATGAAACATTTGATCTCAAGTCCAAAATACTCCAAATGTTCATTCTTAGCTTCACTGTCCAAATACATATGTAAGGGACTGTATATGACAAGGGATGCAGGTGTGTGAACAACAAATCAGCAGGCACATTTTTTTGTCACACTTAAAAAGGGAAAATTTTAATAGGTTTGTGAATTATTTAGTACCAGGAATCCATGATACGCCTCATGCTCATGAACCTCATACCACTCATGCCGCCCATGGCTCCCATTCCCATGCCCATGCTGAAGTTGCTGTACTCTCCAGGCCTCATGTACATCATCCTGCCTCTGAAGTGGGGCTGCTCGTACATCAGCCAGTGGCCTTCCATCACGTTGCAGGACTGGCATTTGGACATGCGGTAATGATCCATGATGTTGTCACAGTCGTTCATCATCTCGTGCATCTGACCTCCGAAGTTCTCCCTCTCGTAGATCCTCATCCTGTAGTTTCCTCTGTGCTGTCAGGAGAAAAGTACAGGGTTCATAGATGAGATCATTATTTAGAACATTGTTGAATATGAGAGTGTGGCCATTAAAATATGTTTTACCTTCAATGACAAGATGTGACTATTTTTAAGCGGAGATATTTTCGACCTACCATGGCGATCATGCGGCAGGACTTGATGCAGTCACTCATTCCAAAGTGCTGCATGTAGTCGGGGTACTCGCCCCTCCTCATGAAGTACTGGTTTCCCATGTAGTTGTTGTGGTTGTACAGCATCCAACAGCCACTCTCGACCCTGCAGGAGTGGCACCTGCTCAGGTAGGAGCTCATGTCACTGCAGTCACTGCTGCACTCATAGGAACGACCCTGGAAGTTCCTGTCCTCGTAGAAGACGATCTGAAAATATAATGGAATCATTTCTATGAATTAAACAATTGTATGAAAGAAACATTTTAGAGACATGTGGGATAGGCTACTATTCAGTCACAATGGCAACCAGGATATTGGGATGAGTCAAACATTCATGTTTTAGTTTGGGGTGCTAGAGCCCTTTTCTATACCAATCTAGAAAAATGTTGGTATGTATTTTCAAAACTTTCCCAGTGCTTACCTTGCCCCTGTTCATGTTGGTGGTGGACATGTTTGCTAACTGTGCTGCTGGTTGCTGCTCCTGAACTGACTTCCTACCTGGTTTAGCCCTTTCTTTTATACCTGACCAAACCCAAAGAATCGCTAGCTCCATTGTTCAAATCCCTGACCCAGCATCATGCTATAGAGGCCTATTGAGGCCACTGAGGTTACGTCCACATTTCCAGAAAGGCTGCTTTTCAATTGGTCGTTTCTCTTACAAAGTAATATAAAGCCTTTTGAGAGTTTACTCTCAAATGACTCTCAAACGTGAAAGTTCTTTGTACATAAGTTTAAAATCTTACTTGAAGGATAACTTTTATTAACTAGAAAATGACATTTCCTGAAGTAAATGTGTTGTGCTTGATAGTCTTGAAGTATTTATGGTTCTGAAGTAGTAGTATAGTGGTAGTGGTAGCAACAGCTGTAGTAATAGTAGAAGTAGTATTGGTAGTAATAGGGTTTTCATAGGCTATGGGTTAGTTATAGTTACCTATTTTGGGGTGGTTTGTTGGTTTGGAGTTATTATAGTTGGTTATAGTGGGCTAGTAATAGTAATATAGAGTGAGTACCATAGCATCATAAGCCATATTATGTGTTTTTAAGCTCTCTAAGGTCTTCAGTTTGAACATTCTGAATGTTTTGTGGCAGTGATTTCAGTTTAGAATGTTGAAACCTGCATTCTGCCTTTTAAAATGGGATATAAAAAGCTTTTATAGTTTATGAAGTATGAGTGGTAGCAACAAACTGTGTTAAAGCAATCTAAGTTGATTCAGTCTGCACATGTCAACTTTGGGTTGGTGTTTGTAGCTGGAAGAGTTCAAGAGCCGTGGCAAATCCACATTTTGCCTTTAAATCTATGGAAATGTATGCAAATTTGAAAAAGTTTTGTTCAAAATGTATATATAGTATCAAAAAGCTGTATACAAGCACACCATTCCAAACCGGTCTGCACGTTTTAAAGATTGAATGGAGTTTTTAGCTTTTAACGGTTCTGGAGGAGTAGTGGCTCCATTTTTTTTGACCCGTCCTCTCCATTTAAACCTATGGCCATTAAAATGCATCGGGATATATGCAAAGGTATTTGTAGTGTGAAAGGTAAGCCATAAGTAGTATCAAAAATGATTGTTCATACAACCCGAAGACAGCAAGCCTGCACGTTTTAAAGTTGCTTTGGTGTTGGTTGCTTTTAGTTTTGGGCTACAGGTGGCAGCAGAAGGAGAGTAATAAAGTATGTCGGATTTTCGAAGTTGTTCTTGCTTTCAGCAGGCACATCGAATGATTTGACATGTTAGCACAAACCGATCTGGGACCAGGCTATTAGTGCGCTGAGAATAAAAACATACTGGTTATTAATCATTACAGTGTAGTCTACATGTCATGGATGGGATGGATATGCTCTTTTTGAGCAATTAAATGATCTATTTGATAATAGAATATAGAGGACCCAAATCTAAGAATTTGTGATGATGTATTCTTGAATCATGCTGACATGTTCCCAGTTACTTTATTTGGAACAATATCATTGTGCGCTTGTTATAACAACATTTGTGGGCTAATTGTTGAATAGGGCTATGCACTTGTTTTTCAGTTATGTATTTGCAGCAAGTAATCAACGAGACTAGACCTTTAAATACAACCTTTGGATACGATCACGTGGTACAGTAGCTCAACTACAATCTGCCTTCTGGTAGCTACCACGTCTGGTTTTGCGATTAAAAAGGTAACATTTGTCCTGTAGGAAATTGCAACATATCAGTAGCTACAGTAACCCTATTGCTCAACAGGTTATAATGGCAGCCAACCCTTGGATTGAAGTGAAATGAGAGTCGTTTATTTGTGCATTTTAAGCGTGATATCTCCTGAAACCGGGAAGTGACAGCAAGTGCACATCGCCAACGACACCGTTTATATAGGCCCTATCTTAAATAAACATTTGACTAAAGCACATTTTAGGCTATCACGTCTCCATAAGACTTCGATCACATTGTTTAAAATGTTTCCCGCATTGTATAATAGAACATCGTTACTAAATAGCCATGTTGATAAGAAGAAGGAGACGGCAAGGACCATTCGGATTTGTAAAGATTACCGAGAAGTGCAGTGCACAAGACTCCCCCCTTATCGCTCTGTTTGAGAAGGGATGGACAATGCACTAGTTGACAGGAAGAACATATTATACCTGATTCTTCCCTAAAGATACTGTGTCTTTACAGGGATGGATGCCTTATGTCACGTGTGCCCATTCTATAGGCTTCTTAGGCTATATACAATAGTCAGTGTGACATGAAATAGAAATGGGGAAACTGTAAAAAAACATGACTAACTGATAGTGACAGTGATACACAGTATGTGTATATTTTTGAGTTTGCTTAAACAAGGCAGTTAACCCACTGTTCCTAGGCCGTCATTGAAAATAGGAATTTGTTCTTAACTGACTTGCCTAGTTAAATAAAGGTAAAAAATAAAAAGACATACCATTTTATTGACCAACGTAACTATGAGTGTTCCTGATTTTACCAATGGATGACTAAGGCTATGATCATTTGTCCTGATCATTTGTCCTGACCAGGAAAAACTTCTGACCTCTGATATGATAGCAGTTTATTTCCTGGTAATATATTTGTTATGGTGCTTGTCCTCTTGTTCATTCAGGATGGCAGAGCCCGAGCCACCCCTCTCGTGTGACTGCTTTGTGTCCTTGCCCCCTGGCTCACAAGGTGATCACGTGATCTTTGGGAAGAACTCGGACTGTCCTAGAGATGAGGTCCAAGAGGTTCTTTACTACCCAGCAACCAGTCACCCATCCGGGACCATGCTGGAGGTAAGCTAGGCCTAGCTTCACTTCTCCCCATAGATTGACCCTGTTGCAAATTATAATCCTGCCGCCATCTTGGATCGGGGCTCTCTTGAAAAAAAGAGATTTGATCTCAATGAGATTAAACCTGGATGAAGCATGGGTCTGCCCTCTGAACATTGTATGTAGGCCTGTAGCCAGAGTGTAGGCATTTATGTTAAAAATGGTCACAACAGGTGTTTTGCTCTGTGACCAACATCACTAATTGGATTAGAGTTGTTGTCACTGGTGAGCAGTCGGTCTGGGCAATATAACGGAGAAGGGTTATCAAACCTCTGAAATACCCCTCCTTGCTATACACAATCAACATGTTCTAATTTACTATTCACAAAGTTTAAAGTTTGAATGATAGACTATCATTTATCTGTATTTCCACGCCTTTATGTTACCAAGGGTTGATACGACAGGTTTGCGGTATTGGCTGAGTATGTGTTGGTATGATTTGCCAGTAGAATTTATGTTACAATCACATAAAAAGAGAATTGAACGACAACGTAAGTCTCCATCTCTCCTCCTGCAGTGCACATACATTCAGATCCCTCAAGCAGAACACACCCATGCTGTGGTCCTCAGCCGGCCTCCCTGGCTGTGGGGGGCCGAGATGGGGGCCAACGACAAGGGGGTCTGCCCAAATGAATCCTAACTTCAGAATCAACTCCTGGTCCGAAAGATAGAGAGACGAGTTTAGCTGGCTGGGCTGGCTGTTGGGTCAGGTTCCTGACCGAGCGGTCTGATTGATTGACTGGCCGGTCTACCTCAGACCATGATAGGATAGCGCTGCCCTTTAAGAATCTATTTACTAACTTCAGAATCACATCGCTCAAAGTTTGGTGTGAATAATCAATGCATTAATGTCATTGGTAAATTTGTTGAAAAGTAGATATCCTAACTGGAGATGTGCAAGTATTTCAGCCCGTAGTCAGAATAGCAATATAGGGCTAGGTAGTAGCAGATGTGCTGGTAGCAGATGTGCTAAATGTACTAGGTAGACTTCCTTCATCACAGGTTAATACTTACATGTGTGCGTAGGGACTAGTCGTGTAAACAAAGATAGGCCTACTGCCCAAACATTGCTATGGGAGTTTTGATTGAATCCGGCCCAAGTGTGTTTTCACTTATGTCATAAAGCTGCCTTTACATTGTCATAAGCATAACATTTTAAAGGATTTTTGTAACGCTCACGCACCATGGAGCGTATTGAGGTGTAATGCTGAACAAATCAATGTAACTGTTAGCAGTTGGCAATGGCAGTCGCAGGTTGGTCCTGTTGTACCACTGACAGTGATATAGCAGCAGCAGGACTAACCTACTCCAGGGGTTTCTGCTCTATGGCTGGCCCTATGCTGCTCTGTGGCTGGCCCTATGCTGCTCTATGGCTGGCCCTATGCTGCTCTGTGGCTGGCTGCTCTATGGCTGGCCCTATGCTGCTCTGTGGCTGACCCTATGCTGCTCTGTGGCTGACCCTATGCAGACTCACAGTTGTGTGTATGTATTGTGTCCGGGGAATAGTATAAGACAGAATGTTCTATTTGATTCTATTCTACTCATGATCTATTCTCTTCTACCACTATTCTATTCCAGTGTTTCCCAACCTTGGTCCTCCAGTACCCCCAACAGTACACATTGTTATTGTAACCCTGGACAAGCACACCTGATTCAACATGTCAGCTAATCATCAAGCCCTCAATGAGCTGAATGAGGTGCGTTTGTCAAGAGCTACAACAAAAAATGTGTACTGTTGGGGCTACTCGAGGACCAGGGTTGGGAAACACTGTTCTATTCTACCGGTATTCTACTCTATTCTATTCTACTCTACTTCATTCTACTCTACTGCTCTACACCACACTACTGCTCTACTCTACTCTACTCTATTGCTTGACAGCTTGGGACTGGAGCGTGCGGACAGTGCCTGGGGGGCGGTGAGTGTGATCACTGGTCTGCTGGAGCAGCACGGCCAGGGGGGGCCATGCAGGGAGGACCCGGCTCCCTTCAGCTACCACAACTCCTTCCTCCTGGTGGACCGCAATGAGGCCTGGGTCCTGGAGACCGCCGGAAAGCTCTGGGTGGCACAGAAAGTCACAGGTGAGGAAACTGCTGTAACACCGTGGGAGCTGTAGTGTGAATGGATGTTTTTTTTTTTTTGGGGGGCTGGGGTGGCACAGGAAGTTACATGGTGCGGAAATTGCTCTAACATCACTGGAGCTGTAGTGTGGACAGACGTTTTGAAACAGGTTCGTTTCGGGGTAGTCTCTGTTAAGAAGTAAAATCTCACGGAAATTGGTCAGCCGAGTGATTAATTTATTTGTTCATACAGTCCGTGTTAGAAATTGAGAGTGGCAAATATGAAGTCTCCACCCTCGCATAAAGAAATCTCAGCCAAAGCCGCCCCCCCTTCCGATCTGTGTGGGCACACGTGCGAACCAAAGCAGTTTAAGCACTGCCTTCGCCCAATCCTGATACGTGCAAATAACCAGTGACGAAAACCCCAAAACCGGAAACCAATGCTGCTCCTTATCTCACACATCCCATTCAGTCTCTGCAGATTCTTCAGTCTACATGCAAAATCTGCCCACGGGAGACTCGATTTGTGGTTTCACCCTTACGGTTGTGGTTAGGATAGTGGGAGGGTAAGCTGATCCTAGAACTGTACATCTCTGAGCAACTTCTACCAGCAGCATACAACTATGCACCCCCCCCAACCTGTCTTTGCTTCCCACAGAGGGGGTGAAGAACATCTCCAATGCGCTGACCATTGGGACGGATATCTCGGCGGAGCACACAGAGCTGCGGAGTGTGGCCCAGGCCCAGGGTTGGTGGAGCGGCGAGGGAGAGTTCTGCTTCAACGAGGTGTTCAAGTCTGAAAACCCCCCCGCCAGGATGGAACTGGCCAAGAAGCGCCACAGTGGGGGCACACAGCTTCTCCAACAGCATGATGGTGAGGGAGACCATTCTTTCTATTATATTCTAATCTAATTCAACACTTTCAACTCCTTATAACTGTAAAAACTCCCAAAATGATGTTAAAGCAGGCTCTATTAACAACCCTATACATGGTTGGTTTGGTTGTCGTATTGCTTATACAGCTATTTTTAATAACGGCTTGGTATCCCCTCTTACCATAGAAAGTACGTTGAATGTAACAAGCTTATGTAATTTCCTGTCTCCTGCCATTTTCTCTCCGGTCGGCTTTCCATTAAAAATAGACTACTAATAACCTACTTAGACAACACCTTTTCTGGTTTCCCCAGGTTCTGTGATGGCCGAGGTGATGATGTCCATCCTGAGGGACAAGCCCAGTGGGATCTGCATGGACTCTGGGGGGTTCCGCACCACTGGCAGCATGGTGTCCATCCTGCCCCGCGACCCCAGCCTGCCCTGCATCCACTTCCTCACTGCCACCCCCGACCCCTCCAGGTGTGTCACCTCACCGGCCTGGTCCCAAACAAATCACTCTGACCCCCAACCCCATTGTTGTCTGCTCCTTGTGTTTAATCTAAATGAGCTGGATAAGTGTGTGACAAATGTTTAGGAAAATCCTCCTGGCTAACCAGAGAGCTATGTAGTAATGTTACTATTTTGCTGATACCTTTCCAGTTCTTTCAGATTTGCAAGAGGGACTCAACAAGGGTGTAGGAGAGGTGGCAAGGGATTGGTTTGGAACCAGGCCCAGGAACCCCTCAGGCTATCTGGAAGTGCTTCTTAAGATTCAGACTCAGATTCGCTCTTTGTCTTTTATCTCTCTATTGCTCTTTTTCATCTTCATCATTTCCTCCTTTGGCAAAACTGCGTCTCTGTGTCTGTGTGTTTCATTTGGTCCTTACCACCTCCCCTCCTCCTCCTACCGGACTGTCCTCTGTCCTGCCAGGTCTGTTTTCAAGCCTTTTATCTTCTCTGAGTCTGTGACCCCAGTGTCGAGGGTGATATCCCCACAGTACGGCCCAGACGACCCGGTCAGGAAGCAACCGCGCTTCCAGAGCCTAGTGGACCGCAGGCACGACCTGTACAAGGCCCATGAGGGGGCCCTGCAGACTATGGAGACCAACCCGGTACGTGTAGGAGGGGTTAGAATCAAATATGGGTAGAGTATGCCATGGCCTAATGTAATAGGCAACACTTTCATCGTGTTATACATATATTTTTTACATGAGTGTGGGTATGGACTGATGGATATTATGTGACGTACGTTACCGACTATGAACTTTCAGAATTTCCTATAAACGTCACAAATTGCTGTTTGTCAGGTCTTCTCCGCTTGTGCTTGTGTGTGGGGGCGTTAATGTGTGCATTTTTGCACGTGTGTGCTTCTGTCCCTCAGGACGCAGGGAATGCTCTGACTGAGACGTTGAGGATGTTGGAGGGCCAGTGTCTGACGGACATATCAGCCCTGCTCAGTGGAGAAACACCAGCAGAAGAGGAACTGGGGGACCTGTTCTTTGACTGTGTGGACACGGAGCTGAAGTTCTACCAGTGAGGAGGTAAGAACCGTGTGTGTGTGTAGTAGTAGTAGTGTATGTCTCTGTTTCAGAAGTACAGTAACCTTCTCATTACGCCAATGCTGCCTCCAGTTGCTCTCTGTTACAGCGCCCTCATGTGGAGATCGCTAGTGCTTGCAGATCGGCAGGAGATGGCCCTGGGACTGTTTCGTCCTGTGCTCCTGTTAGATTGGCTCCCTCCCGTCTCATGCACAAGAACCCTCTTGATGCCATTCCATCCATCATTGACACAGAATATAAATGTCTTAACGTTCCATGGGATTGGAGCATCATTGTCATTTGTATCACTTTAGGGAGCAACGCTCGCCCCACATTAGTGTCTATGTGATAGACCACTACAGGAGTGTACAGTTCCAGTCAAAAGTTTGGACACACCTACTCATTCAAGTGTTTTTCTTATTTGACTATTTTCTACATTGTAGAATAATAGTTAAGATGTCAAAACTATGAAAACACATATGGAGTCATGTAATAACCAAAGTTTAAAAGTTTAAACCAATCAAAATATATTTGATATTCTTCAAAGTAGCCATCCTTTTCCTTGATGACAGCTTTGCACACTCTTGGCTTTCTCTCAACCAGTCTCACCTGGAATGCTTTTCCAACGGTCTTGAAGGAGTTTCCACATATGCTGAGCACTTGTTGGCTGCTTTTCCTTTACTCTGCGGTCCAACTCATCCCAAACCATCTCAATTTGGTTGAGATCGGGGGATTGTGGAGGCCAGGTCATCTGATGCAGTACTCCATCACTCTCCTTCTTGGTCAAATAGCCCTTATACAGCCTGGAGGTGTGTTGGGTCATTGTCCTGTTGAAAAACAGAGTCCCGCTAAGCGCAAACCAGATGGGATGGCGTATCGTTGCAGAATACAGTGGTAGCCATGCTGGTTAAGTATTCCTTGAATTCTAAATAAATCACTTAGGGTCACCAGCAAAGCACCATCACACCTCCTCCTCCATGCTACACAGCGGGAACTACACATGCAGAGATAATCTGTTCACCCACTCTGCGTCTCACAAAGACACAGTGGTTTGAACCAAAAATCTCAAATTTGGACTCATCAGACCAAAGGACAGATTTCCACCGGTCTAATGTCCATTAATCATGTTTCTTGGCCCAAGCAAGTCTCTTCTTCTTATTGGTGTCTTTTAGTAGTGTAGTAGGATGTCCCTTGGGGGTATCCGTACCTATGTAGGACATGCGAGGGTTAGGTTAATAAACAGGCTGGAGCTAGAACCTCGTTGTCGCGCGTCTTTATTTTAGATCATACTACATGGTGTCATAAAATTCACATAAATGTGAAGAACGTACCAAGTAAATCATACATTCAGGCTGTTTCAAAGCAGGGAGGGCACAGTGTTGGAGATAAAACAGCGCATATCATTATTTTTCTAACTAACGAGCAAGGACTAAGCTGCTGCTAAGCAACATGTTGCAAGAGAAAAAAACTGGCGGGATTTCAGGGTTTGCGACTCCCAAGTTCAACAGGCTCTGGCGTAAACACGGACAGGCCAGTGCTGACGGATTTCGCATTAGTCCCCCGGAGAATTTTGTTTGTATGGACATTCAAAACTGGCCGAAATGGATCAGGCGCTTTGAAAGGTACAGGGTAGCATCAGGCTTAAACGTGAAAAATGAGGCATTTCAAGTTAATACACTGATCTACTCTGGGTGATGAAGCCGAGGATATATTAAATGCTTCAACGTTGACCGAGGAAGAGAAACTTAACTAGTGCCGTTAAAGACTGTTTTGAAACGCATTTTGTAGGGAGACGCAACATTATTTTTGAGAGAGCTAGGTTTAATATGCGCAAACAGGAGCAGGGTGAAACCACCGACAGTATTATCACAGCTGTTCACAAACTAGCAGAACATTGTCAGTTTGGCGCGCTCAGGGAAGAGCTGATCCGAGATCGGATTGTAGTCGGAATAAGAAATATCTCACTTTCTGAAAAGTTACAGTTGGATTCCCAGTTTACCTTGTCCAAAGCTGTAAACCAGGTTAGGCAGAGTGAGACAGTAAAAAGACAGACGATGCTGCGCGAGAGCAGCTCCTTGCAGAACGAAGAGAGTGAGGAAATACATGCATTTTCATACAGAGCTATAAAAAAACGGAGGGGAACACAGAACAGCACAGCACCAGTAGCTAGTTCAAATGTTTGTCGCAAATGTGGGAAATCCCCTTTCCACAGATGGAAAGATTGCCCAGCAAAGGATGCGGAATGCAGGAAATGTCACAGGAGAGGACACTTTTCAGCTGTCTGTCGATTTAAAGCAAATGCATGAGGTTTCAGAGGAGGTACAGCAGGACAGCATCTTTCTGGGAGAAGTAAAGGGAAACAATACTGGCTGGCAGTCAGACATTAAACTCAATGGGGAGGTTGTGTCATTTAAACTAGACACTGGGGCAGCAGTGACAGCTATCCCAACTAGGCTGTATAGCTATAGCAGGGATGGCCCTTTACTTTCTACAAACAAACAACTGTACGGGCCCATTAATAACATTTTACCAGTGGTAGGGCACTTGGAGATTAAACTGGAGAGTAAAGACAAAAGTGCCATCCAGCCTGTCTTTGTCATTGACTCTCTAGCCAGACCATTGCTGGGGCTGCCAGCAATTGAAGCATTGCAACTCATTGAGAGAGTGAGCGAACTGTAGGACCCAGGTGAGGTTTTCAAAAGAAATTCCCAAAAGTGTTTTCTGGTCTAGGAAGGATAGAAGGTGACTACAAAATCCGCCTGAGAGAGGATGCTGTCCCCTATGCCCTTACCACCCCCGCCGGGTGCCTATCCCTTTATTGGCCAGAGTAAAGGAAGAGTTGGGGAGGATGGAAGACATTGGGGCGGTGTCTAAAATAGAGAGTCCCACAGACTGGTGTGCAGGGATGGTGGTGGTCCCAAAAGCCAATGGGGAAATAAGGATCTGTGTGGACATGACTAAATTGAATGAGGCACTCTGCAGAGAGAGACACATCTTACCAACAGTGGAGCAGTCACTGGCTCAGTTGGATGGCTCACAAGTCTTCACAAAGCTGGATGCCCGCTCAGGTTTCTGGCAGATACCGCTGTCATCAGAGAGTAGGGCGCTCACAACATTTATAACACCGTTTGGCTGTTACTGTTTTAATGTTTTGCCATTTGGAATCGCTTCCGGTCCTGAGCATACGCATGTCCCAGCTGTTGGAGGGGCTGAGTGGTGTCATAGTCCACGCGGACGATGTGCTCGTGTGCGGAAGGGACAGAGCAGAACATGATGTAAGGCTCACAGCAGTTCTGACCCGACTCCAGGAGACTGGCCTGACACTCAATGAAAAATGCACTTTTGCACAATCAGAGGTCTTGTTCTTGGGACACAAAATCAGTGCAGCTGGAATAGAGCCGGACCCAGAGAACATCAGCGCCATCACAGATATACCCAGACCCCAGAATGTGGCTGAAGTCAGGACCTTCTTAGGCATGGCCACATATGTGGGTAAGTTCCTCCCACAGTTCTTAGATACAACCAAACCTCTGAGAGACTTACTAGCCAAAGAGAATGACTGGTTATTGGTCATGGGGTCACATGCAACAGGTAGCGTTTGACAAAATCAAAGGAGATCTGGCCTCACAGAGAGTGCTGGCCCAGTACCGTCCCCACGCTAAGACAAAAGTATCAGCAGATGCATCATCCTTTGGGCTAGGGGCGGTCCTCACACAGATGCAGGACAACATGGAGTGGCGTCCAATAGCATACATCTCCCGAAGCTTATCCGACACAGAGCAAGGATATGCTCAAGTGGAGAAGGAGGCGTTGGCGATCACATGGGCATGTGAAAGGCTCAGCCAATACCTTATTGGCCTGCAGTTTACAGCAGAGACTGACCACAAACCACTGTTGGCTCTGTTAGGGACAAAAGCACTGGACGACTTGCCTCCCAGAGTTCTGCGCTTCCGCCTCAGATTACTGAGGTTCACCTACAAGATGGTGTATGTGCCAGGGAAGGCACTGATCACAGCAGATGCACTCTCCAGGGCCCCAATTAAACGTCCATTATCAGAGGAGGAGCAATGTCTAGAGGGTGAGGTACAGGTGTCCATTTATGCAATAAGGGACAGTCTACCTGCATCTCAGACCAAACTGCAGCAGATTGCAGAGGAGCAACAACAAGACCACATCTGCCAACAGATAGTGCAAAAAGGGATGGCCCAGGCAGGAGGAACTGCCTCAGCTGCTGAAGCCCTATTGGGTGCACCAAAGTGACTTCCACTGTAATGGAGACCTTCTCATGAAAGGACTACGGATAGTTATCCCAGAGACTCTACAACCAGAAATGCTAGACAGAGTGCATGATGGACACATGGGGATAACCAAATGCAGACTGAGGGCTCAACAGTCAGTGTGGTGGCTTGGTCTGAGTACTCAGATTGCCAAGCTAGTGGCCCAGAGTGAGGTCTGTACAAAATGTCAACCTTGTCATCCGGAGCCAATGATGGCAACGGAGCTGCCAAAACGGCCATGGCAAAAGGTAGGGGCGGATATGTTAGATTGGAAAAATGACACTTATCTGCTAGTGGTAGATTACTACTCAAGATACATTGGAATAGCAAAGACACCCATAACCACATCAGCTGGTGTTATCAATGGATTAAAGTCCATTTTTTCCAGGCAAGGGGTCGCTGAGGTCCTGGTTACAGATAACGCTCCCCAGTTCTCTGCGAGCTCCTTTTCTGCTTTTGCCGCAGAATATGACTTCATACATGTGACCAGTAGCCCCTACCATGCACAGAGTAATGGTGAGGCAGAGAGAGCTGTGAAAACAGTCATGGGACTGCTGAAAAAGAACAATTATCCATACAGGGCTCTGTTAGCTTACAGAGTTACACCACTGCATCATGGGCCGTCGCCTGCCGAGCTCCTGATGGGCAGGAGGCTGCGTTCCCCATTGCCTGTCTCGCCGGCTCAGCTTAAACCCCGATGGCCTAACAGAAAGGCCTTCGCTGAGAGGGACAAACGTCTGAAACAAACGCAAACTGGAGACTTTAATCGGAGACACCGTGCTAAGGAGAGGCCAGAGCTGACCGAAGGTCAATGTGTGTGGATTACAAACTCAAAGACACCATCAATAGTGCTGAGGAAAGCGGATGCCCCACGCTCCTATGTGGTGGACACAGGCTCAGAAGAGGTACGAAGCAACAAAACACACCTCAGAGCTCTTCCAGATCTACCAGCCACACAGACCGAGGCCACAGAAAATGCACAAAAAGAGGGTGAAGGAGAGAGAATGCTCACAGAGCCACAAGCGCGCCCAAAAAGGGATGTGAAGATCATACTACAAGTAGTGGTTTCTTTGCAGCAATTTGACCATGGAGGCCTGATTCACGCAGTCTCCTCTGAACAGGTGATGTTGAGATCTTGAGTGTCTTACTTGAACTCTCTGAAGCGTTAATTTGGGCTGCAATCTGAGGTGCAATTAACTCTAATGAACTTATCCTCTGTACCAGAGGTAACTGTGGGTCTTCCTATTCTGTGGTGGTCCTCATGAGAGCCAGTTTCATCACAGCGCTTGATGGTTTTTGCGACTGCACTTGAAGAAACTTTCAAAGTTCTTGAAATGTTCCGGATGGACTGACCAGTAATGATGGACTGTCATTTTCTCTTTGATTATTTGAGCTGTTCTTGCCATAATATGGACTTGGTCTTCCTCAGGGCTATCTTCTGTATACCACCCCTACCTTGAAACAACACAACCGATTGGCTGTAATGCATTAAGAAGAAAACCAATTCCATAAATTCACTTTTAACAAGGCACACCTGTTATTTGAAATGCATTCCAGGTGACTACCCCATGAAGCTGGTTGAGAGAATGCCAAGAGTGCACAAAGCTGTCATCAAGGCAAAGTGTAGCTATTTTGAAGAATCTCAAATATAAAATATATTTTGATTGGTTTAATACATTTTTGGTTACTACATGATTCCATATGTATTATTTCATAGTTTGGATGTCTTCACTATTATCCTACAATGTGGAAAATAGTCAAAATAAAGAAAACCCCTTGAATGAGTAGGTGTGTCCAAACTTTTGGCTGGCACTGTATGTATGTGACTTTGCAGATCTGTTTTACATTAAACACCTACTGTAAGTACGCCATTTGTCAAATGTGCTATTCATTGTTACAAGTGAATGGGGTTAGTTGACTGACTGCCCCCATGTGAATTAACTAATAAAATATTAGCTCTGTCTGCTGATGTGTCCTGTATTTATTAACACTGTAGTTTAAAACGAACACTGCAGTATTCAATTCAGTAATTCAGTATGTACTGACGTATTTAGTTAAGTAAAGAATTCAACAAATGTTGTCGTTTTGTTAAAGTTGGGGAAATTCTAATACCGTCCTGTTGGTGGCAGTGTTGCACTTCCAATCCTATAAAATATCCCAGCTAACAACTTTAGAAGTAACCTAACCAAAGATTGTCTATTATATTGACAAGATTTTTGAGTGACCAGTCTAACAGTGGAAATGACATGTCCCTCAAAGATTGAAGCCAGGTTGGAGGAGGCGAGGTCAGGTGAGACCATTCAGCCAATGAGAGGGCAGATACGCGTTTCAACAACAGCCATAGAGATTGAAAGAAGACTCATCTTTGTATATCAGTGCTATTATTGTATCAGTTAATTTGATTTTTCATTGTCTGATTTCTTCCAACTCATAGGAATACCCACCCAGTTGACTACTTTAAAATAGTGGAAGCCTTCAATTTCAATGTCCACGATGTGTCCTCTATCTCCATAGCCCAACTCCAATATAAAGTCGTTATTTTTTTAAATTGCCGAAATGCCACGTGCATACACTTATATCAGTGCATTCGTATCAACCTAGCCATTACGAAACTTATATTCGATCAAATAAGCCTGATGTAACAAATTAGCAATTACATTTTTTGTTGACCAAATTCGATACGCTCTCATTGACCACAATACAAAAATGCCTCATTTCCTGGGCTTATTTTAATTGCTAGATTTTGTGGCGGAGTAAAACCTTACGCTTTGCCTCTTGCTCTCTGACCTTACGGAGTCCCCACATTCGTTTATCAGTGGAAACGGAAGTTAGGTTGAAAATACTGTATCCGTGAAAACCGGAAACATCCGCTTTCTCCCAACCCCGCTGGAGACGTATGACTGGAAAAGCTAACTAGCTGTAAAACCATAGTTTATAAACCTTTTATTTCTACACTATAATACTACAATCTGGTTTTCAAGTCAAAGAGCTCAGTGGTAGGGCGATCAAATATCTGAACCCTCAAAATCCAGAATGAGACGACACACAACATATAATGACGAAGACATGCGCGATGCTACCAGGAGGAAGGGAGAGAAGGTAAATAATCCGATTTTGTCCGTTCTTGCACATGCATTTCCAGAACTATTGGCAATGTGACTTTACATTTGGTGATTTAATTTATTTGCCGGTACCTTCCTGACTGGCATATTTATGTTTAAATAGCCAGCCTGCTCTGAAAAAGACATTAGCTAATCTGACGTAAGCTAGCTAACGTTAGTTGCTAGGAAACTCTGATCTGCTTTTATATCATGTTTTTACAAGTATAATTCAATGTAACGTATGACGACCAACTAAACTGTCTGACCTACCATATGCATGGACATCCACATCCAAGCATTCCTGACCAATTCTCTCAATTACCAAACTTCAGGTTTTATTTTGACGATGCATATATTATACATTTTGCAAGTTAGGAAAATAGTGTGGTTTGCCAAGTGGATGCTTCTCTTCCATGCGCTGGCAGTCGAAATACAGAACAGAGAACTGAGTGTAGAATTGAGTTTCCTCCATGTATTTCCGACACACACAACTCACGCACAGCTAACCCTCTCACTTACTATATACTACATCTACAAACCAGTTTAGTATTTTATTAGGCACCCCGTTAGCTGTTGTCAGGGCAGCAGCTACTCTTCCTGGGGGAACACACAAAACATCACATCTTGCAAAACATTGTGCATCATACAAATCCACTTTCCCACCACTACATCACATTTTGGGAGAGATTTCCACGTAGTCATGGCTCTATATAGTACTGTGCGTTTCCTAGCCTCTGGGGACTGTGAAGAGAACCCTGGTAGCATACTAGCATGTCTTATGGGATATGCCTTGGTGTCTGAGCTGTGTGTTAACTTATTGAACAGATAGTTTGGTACTTTCAATACCTCAATACCCCCGGTGTAACACAGTTCTTTGACCCCCCCTCCCTTAAAATAAACGATGGCTGTCCATGGTGCTGAAAGTGCGAAGGCATGTATAGCTTTGCTTTGGCTAATGGATAAATGTTTATTGGTAGTCATTTTCTCATGTTAAGTCTAACATTTCACGAACCTATACATGACGCAATGCTGCCATTTGTAGACTGCTGACTGGTGGCAATAATGTATTTACATGCTCAATAATTAAAATTGGAAATTCATGTTTTTATGCAACCGCATACTAATCAGCTACCAATGGATTTTTAAAATAATATACAACTGTCCTGTATAGGCTACCTGAACCTGCCTGTCATGAGCCGTCCTCCTGCTCTCTCCTAGTTTAGATAGTAGACTGGTTTTACTCACAACAACGTTCTAATGCCAGTCCACCCACAAAACACTAGTTTACTAGGGATTCTTTCATTATTCAGTGTACTATCTATAGCTATGTACTGTATTTAGCTGCTATTTAGCTGCTTTTTATAAAAGTAGCAGGTAGCCTAGTGGTTAGAGCGTTGGACTAGTAATCGTTTGCTTGATCGAATCCCCGAGCCGACAAGGTAAAAATCTGTTCCTAGGCCGTCATTGTAAGTAAGAATTTGTTCTTAACTGACTCGCCTAATTAAATAAAGGATACATTTAAAAAATTGCCTAACAAGTTTTCTTCCCGAGTGGCACAGAGGTCTAAGATACTGCATCTCAGTCTAATAGCCTACACAAATGGGCTGCAATATTCAAGGTAAATTAAATCTAACTTTAGAGTCTCCTGAAGTCCTCCATTTTTTTGTGCGAATCTTTTCAGCGTGGCCTGGAGATCCAGTTTGCGGCCCGACTTTTCTATACGGAGTATTGCCAACCCAGACCGTCTTTCCTGACATGTTTCATTATAGGCCTATGTCCATTGCGCTGCACAAAATGTAAACATATTATTGAATAATGCATGCCAAGATATAGAGATTGTTGATATTTGCAACCACACAACTCAAACACCGGTTCACCAGTATGAATGAAATCGCAAACCGCTTTCGAATACATTCGTTTATTTCCATAACGTGTTGAAGCCGGCAATTAAGGAGAATGAGGGGCTCAATTAAATATGTTGCAGAACTGCTGTATTTGAAGCACAACTCACTTCACTTCTGCCCAGTTTCCCGGATGTTGCTATGGCAATCAAGCTGTGTTTACAATCCTGTAACAGTCGCTTCTGCGGAGAGATCGTTTTCTAAACTAAAACTCATAAGGAACTAACTAAGACGCATTAGGTTCTCGGTCTGATATGAGCTATTGAACCCCTGAGTAAGCGCCACTCATTGCACTGGCGCCGTCATAGCCTTAACCACGGCATTTGTTCACCGATATCCCCTCAATCAGTGATTTATTTTTGTTCAAGGCCCGAGGCACTTTTTCATTCACATTCCCGAAGCCCAATAAACTAAAACTTAGCTTACCTATGGAAATTAAAAGCGTTAATATTAATGACCTTTTTGAGGGTTACTGTCAAAATTCTTGTTTAAATTAAAGAAAATAGACAGACTACTTTGAGCCAGGAGAGACTGACTTGCATGTTTTGGATGTTAGCCCTCTGTGTACATTTAAGGGCCAGACATGCTACTCTGTTCTAGGCAAAGTACAGTTGGCCCATGACCTTCTTTGTAGAATGTGACCATATAACTGGTACGAATCGAGTATGAATCATGTCAACCTTCATCCATTTTTAAGCTATAAAGCAAGCAGCTGTCTTAGTGGATGGTTATCCATTGATATTTTCTCATGTCTCCTTTTAGGTCCCTGAAGATAAACAACACGAATCCACCATTTACTCATTCGGGACACAGGAGCAGGACACAGCAGCCACAGGCTTCCAGCGCTTCCTCAATGTCCTCAACAAAGGGGTGGACATCAACAAGCTCTCAAAGATTGTCAACAACGTGAATGAGTTACCCCCTATACAGGAGGCCCATCCCAAGACTGCCTACAGGAGTGAGTATAAGGAGGCCCCAGCTCAGAACTCTCAGGATTGCTTGGGGCCCCACAGTAGAGCTCTGCCACAAGACCACAGTCACTCTCACATTCGTGAAGAAAGGAGGCTGGATCTCCCACATGGCCAGCTCCAGAGCCTGCTGGAGTCCATCGGGCTAGACCTGGGGGTGGAGGAGTTGGGCCGACTGACAGACCGGACCAAGGAGAGGCTGTACGGGATGAAGAGAGACCAGGAGAGGAGCCCGTTGAAGTCAGACAGGCACTCTAGTACTAGAGACTGGGACAGAGAACGAGACAAGGACACAGAGAGAGACTGCTCTAAGAGAAATGGAGAAAGAGAACGGGACAGAGACTGGGCCAGTTCTGAGAGAGACCGAGAGAGAGACGGGGAAAAATCTGAGAGAGACCGGGACAGACACTCTAATACCAGGGACAAGCGCTCTGGTCCCAGGGACAGGCACTCTAGTACCAGGGACAGGCGCTCTGGTCCCAGGGACAAGCACTCTAGTACCAGGGACAGACGCTCTGGTTCCAGGGACAGGCACTCGGGTATCAGGGACAGCAATAGGGACAGGCGCTCTAGTACCAGGGACAGCCAGAGAGATAGGCACTCTGATACCAGGGACAGTGAGAGAGACAGGCACTCTGATACCAGGGACAGTGAGAGAGACAGGCACTCTGGTTCCAGGGACTCGGGTACCAGGGACAGCAACAGGGACAGGCGCTCTAGTACCAGGGACAGCGAGATAGATAGGCACTCTGATACCAGGGACAGTGAGAGAGATAGGCACTCTGGTACCAGGGACAGGCGCTCTAGTACCAGGGAGAGAGACGAGGACAGGCGCTCTAGTACCAGAGACAGTGAGAGAGACAGGCACTCTGGTGCCAGGGACAGGCGCTCTAGTACCAGGGAGAGAGACGAGGACAGGCGCTCTAGTACCAGGGACAGAGACGAGGACAGGCACTCTAGTACCAGGGACAGAGACGAGGACAGGCGCTCTAGTACCGGGGACAGGCGCTCTAGTACCGGGGACAGGCGCTCTAGTACCAGGGACAGGCGCTCTAGTACCAGGGACAGGCGCTCTAGTACCAGGGACAGGCGCTCTAGTACCAGGGACAGAAACAGGGACGGGCGCTCTAGTACCAGGGACAGGGACGGGCGCTCTAGTACCAGGGACAGGAACAGGCGCTCTAGTACCAGGGACAGGGACAGGCGCTCTAGTAACAGGGACAGAGACCGGGACAGGCGCTCTAGTAACAGGGACAGAGACCGGGACAGGCGCTCTAGTAACAGGGACAGAGACCGGGACAGGCGCTCTAGTAACAGGGACAGAGACAGGGACAGGCGATGTAGTACCAGGGACTGGGACAGAGATGGTGACCGGGAAAAAGAAAGTGACATGGATTGGTATAGGGACAAGTCCAAGGAAAGCTCTGCTGAGCTCAACACACACAAGGACCCTATATATCCTTTTTCTCACCCTCCTAATGCATCTATGATGGCAACCTTCTCCACCACCCAGTTCTCTCTGTATACCAGCAGCCCCTACGCCAATGCCTTCCCTCCAGGTTGGGGTTATCCCCCTGGCACCATGCCCCCTGTTACCATGCCCCCTGGCACCATGCCTCCTGGCCTTATGCCCCCTGGTAGCATCCCCCTGGTACCATGCCTCCTGGTACCATGCCCCTGGTCTTATGCCCCTGGCCTTATGCCCCCTGGTACCATGCCCCCAGGCCTTATGCCCCCTGGCCTTATGCCCCCTGGTACCATGCCCCCAGGCCTTATGCCTCCTTGTACCAGGCCCCCTGGCCTTATGCCCCTGGCTTTATGCCCCTGGTATTAGGCCCCTGGTATTATGCCCCCTGGCTTTATGCCCCTGGTTTTATGCCCCTGCTACCATGCCTCCCTTCCCATACCCCCTGGGTATCCACCCTACCCCAGCGCCCCACCACATTACTCTAATAGCACAGCAGCCTTAAGCCAGACATACGCATACACCCAGGCTGCTAGCAACCTCCAGCTCTCATCTACTCAGCCTGCCAGTAACCACCAGTTAACATCTATCCCACTCCCATACAACCAGCCCACTGGCAACCTGCTCCAGCTCATGAACCTCCAACTCCCAAACAGCAAGCCCGCTAGCACCCGCCAGCTTACATACATCCAGCCAGCTAACAACCCCCAGGGCAAATCTACCCAGCCTGGTGGGACCCGCCAGCTTACATACTTCCAGCCCGCTAGCAACCCCCAGGTCACATCTACCAAGCACGCTAGCACCCGCCAACTTACATACATCCAGACTGCTAGCAACCCCAGGTCACACCTACCCAGCCCGATAGTGAACTCAAGTTCACAAGCACGGCTGTACTGACGCCAGCAGTGAAAGTGTTGACCCCAGGCCCCATCTCCTTGAGCAAGGCCCAACAACTGAAGGAGCCATCACCCCCCCGCTGTCTGCATTACGTTAAGACGGTGGTGCCCAAGGGCAGCAAACGCCGCATGAGACGGTCAAGAGTCACGAGAAACAGGCAGGCGCTTGAAGAAAGGTGTAATAAATACAAGAAAGAGGTTCTGAGAAAGAGGAGAATATATCGAGATCTCCAAGGGAAGAGAGATGGACTGATTGCAAGAGCTGCAGCGAAATTGGCCGCTCAGTTGGCGGCAAAGTACCCCAGGGCCCTCTCTGAAGCGGAGGCAGAGAGCGATGTTGAAGGGGAGAAAAAAACAATGCCCGAAGAAGCGATTAAGGGGAAACTAAAGAAGAAGGTTTGTGTAATTACTTCTGGATGTACAGTATTATCTTTGGTATGAAAGACCTTTGCTTACTTCTATGCTGTTCTCACTTTTGTCGTTATTGCTTGTGTCTTTTTTGCTAGCGATATTATTCACCATTCGGTCATATTTTTGTTGACATGCGAGTGTATACCCTTTCTCAGCTTGAAGAGTTCAACCTGAAGATGAAGCGGAAATCGACGCAACAAACACCAACATAAACTCAAAGGCAGTTTGTTGTAAGTAAAAGCAGTAGAAATACTCATCTATTTCGCCAAAGAATGTGTATACTGGCGTGTTCACTCCACTTTGGAGAAATTTGGAAAATAGAGTTGTGTTTTAAGTGTCTTAAATTAATGACCCTGGAATATTTAATTTGGGTCAGTTATGCAATGATTGTTTTTCTGTCGTAGCAAGTAATTTGTCTGAACTCTTCCTTTTTTTCTGCAGATCTTCACTTGGCATCATGAGCTCATCTCCCACTAGAATAGAACCTGCTGCTGACCCATCTAGACCCTATGGACATCAGTTGGCTTACATTGTTACCTATCAACCATTTATAGATTTGTAATGACACTAGCAAAGGATTTGTTATCTTTGAGCCACATCCTTTAAGGCTACATAGTGAAGTTTTTTTTTTCAGATTGGGTTTATCTGTAGTAGCATGGGTACGGTCAGGGGCTTTTCTTGACAACGTGATCTGACTAGCAAAAATGATTGCCTATATAGGCTTTTCGCTTTAATTAGGTCCTGGATATTTTCCTAGGCTGGTCATTTGGTCGGGAAAAACTCTTAACCCATTTCTGTGGATCCTCTTTCACTGTGTATATATACAAAATAAAGAGTTATTTTATTTCTTTTTCTCAAAAAGTTACTTCAATATGGAAGTCATGCTGATGCTCTAAACTATGTCACACTCCGTCCTGTTGGCGGCAGTATTATAATTTTAATCATAAGAAGGTGGGGGGAAATCTACAGAAGCAGGTACAGCAGAAAAATAAAATACTTTGTCTTTGGCTAGCTAGATCTTACTTTTGTGTTCGCTAATATATGAATTTTTATGCAATTGTATTTGAAGTCGAGCACTCTGTCAGGCTTTGGTAGGGTACGTGGAACTTGTTTGATGTCTCAAAATCCGAAATGACACGGCGAACATAATGTGACAGTACCCTCTTTCAGGCCTAAGACAGAGCGCGGGTGAGGTTGCAGACAGGAAGTAAACACTCGTTTTATAGTAACTGCTTGCACATTCTTTTTTAAGACTAAGGTCATGTGTTTGGTCTTGATAAAAAACAAAACAATTATTGGGCTATATATATATATATATATATATATACTTCTGTCACGCTCACAGCATATTCTGAAAATGACAGCTTGTAGCTAACGTTTGCTACCTAGCTTAGTAGCAGAGGTTCTGCATCAGATTCATGAGGCTCTAGTATTCTGAATATAGTTAGCATTTATGAGGCCAGCAATCACGTTCCTCACATGCTAGGAACGGATTTCCTCAAGTTGTAATGAAAAGGTGCCAGTCTGTCCCAAAACACAAGTTTTATGGAGACTTGTGGGAGGTGTGCTTTTAACGTCGCCACCTGTATGCGCTTGCATCCAGACTGAGGAGAAGTCCGCAATGGTATTCCTGACCACGTCCTGAAGTGGTCAGCGAGATCTGAACACAATCAGCACAAAGCCACTTCTGTGCGTCTAGACCCCTATGAGATCTTCATATTCTGAGAGCCAGGGGCGCAACTTTAGTTTTAGAAGTGAAGGGGGACGCCAGTCTCAACGTCAGCAGTGAAGAGGGGACTCTGGGATTCTGGGCTTTTAGGCAGAGTTCCTCTGTCCAGTGTCTTTGTTCTTTTGCCCATCTTAATCTTTTATTTTTATTGGCCAGGCTGAGATATGGCCTTTTCTTTGCAACTCTGCCTAGAAGGCCAGCACGAGTCGCCTCTTCACTGTTGATGTTGAGACTGGTGTTTTGCGGGTATTAATGAAGCTGCCAGTTGATGACTTGTGAGGAGTCTGTTTATCAGTTTCTTAAGTTTCTTGGTAATTTCTCAGAACAAGAATAGACTGACGAGTTTCAGAAGAAAGTAATTTTTTTCTGGCCATTTTGAGCCTGTAATCGAACCCACAACTGCTGATGCTCCAGATACTCAACTAGTCTAAAGAAAGTTGTATTGCTTCTTAAATCGATCGACACAACAGTTTTCAACTGCTAACATAATTGCAAAAGGGTTTTCTAATGATAAATTTGCCTTTTAAAATGATAAACTTGGATTAGCTAACACAACGTGCCATTGGAACACAGGAGTGATGGTAGCTGATAATGGGCCTCTGTACTCCTATGTAGATATTCCATTAAAAAAAAAAGAATCTGCCGTTTCCAGCTACAATAGTCATTTACAACATTAACAATGTCTACACTGTATTTCTGATCAATTTGATGTTATTTTAATTGACAAAAAATAAACAATTATTTTTACAAAACAAGGACATTTCTAAGTGACCCCAAACCTCTGCTGATACCATAAGTCGCATGTAGGTGTCAAGTGTAGACACGACCTGGTGTCTACACTTGATACTTACATGTGACTTCTGCTACAGTATCAGAATACCGAAATCCCATTGAAAAGACTGGTCTAGACGCACAAAAGTCGCTATGTCTTCTGATTTGTGTTCAGATCTTGCCTGGTATGGCAATAGCACTGCCCTCGATCGCATGGCGCCAAATAGGGTGGTGCGGACAGTCCAGTACATCCCTGAAGCCGAGTTTCTGCCCTCCAGGACATCTACACTATATGTACAGTACAATGACATTCTAGACGATTCTGTGCTTCCAACTTTGTGGCAACAGTTTGGGAAGGCCCTTTCCTGTTTCAGCATGTCAATGCCCCCGTGCACAAAGTGAGGTCCATACAGAAATCGTTTGTCGAGATTGGTGTGGAAGAACTTGACTGGCCTGCACAGAGCCCTGACCTCAACCCCATCGAACACCTTTGTGATGAATTGGAACTCCGACTATGAACTAATCGCCCAACCATCTGTGGCCGACCTCACAAATGCTCTTGTGGCTGAATGGAAGCAAGTTCCCGCAGCAATGTTCCAACATCTAGTGGAAAGACGTTTTCTAGCTATGCCGGGCATTATCAGCTCATTGTTATGGATGTATCCAAATTAAGGTCAATAGAAAACAGCTACTTTGCTGTTATTCTGCCTGCAGAGGTAGTGACTGTGTTAGCCGCAAGGGATAGGAATGTTGCCAGCGAGCATGATGACAGAACATAAAGAACGAATGACTAGGTCGCGTTACTAGCGACCAAAAGATGATAAAAGTATGAATTTGTTTATATAAATGAAAATGTCAACAAAAGATATGTAATTTTACCGGGAAATGTGTGTTTTCATATTGTTTTCTTTGGCAACTACGGTATAAGCGGGATAAACGCCTCCGTTCTGTACATTACCTTGGAAGAAGGGACTCTGTCCACCTTGTCCAGCTGCATGTAATGTACAGAACTTCTGTGTTTATCCCTTACATGTACCACGGGTATGACAAAACAATTATTGTACTCTTCTAATTACATTGTTAATCAGTTTATAATAGTGATAAAGCACCTCCTGGCGTTTGTGGTATATGGCCAATATACCATGTCTAAGAGCTGTATCCAGGCACTCCGCATTGCGTCCTGCATTATAACAGCCCTTACACGGAACCCAAACCGGCTGTGCGCCATCGTGCATAAATTAATGTTGTAGTCCCACACCAAACGCAATCACGACACGCAGATTAAAATATCAAAACAAACTCTGAACCAGTTACATTAATTTGGGGACAGGTCGAAAAGCATTAAACATGTATGGCAATTTAGCTAGCTAGCTTGCACTTGCCCAAAGTCCTCAACTGCGACAATTAATCCACACATAAAATGGTCAACTGAATCGTTTCTAGTCATCACTCTTCCTGTAATAACATATTAACACATGTAATAAAGCATTCACTGATTGTTGTCTGCTATACTCTATTCCACCGAGTCCTGGTTCATGACCGAGTCCAGTTCCTTCAATCTTATCATCAACATTCCTTCCAGTCTTTTTCTTCTCTTGACTTTATATTGCCATTGGCAACTTTCTTAAATTAGGGGCATTACTGCCACTGACCTCGTTCGTCTTCAGTCACCCATGTGGGTATAACCAATGAGGAGATGGCACGTGGGTACCTGCTTCTACAAACCAATGAGGATATGGGAGAGGCAGGACTTGCAACACGATCTGCATCAGAAATAGAACCGATTTCTATTTTAGCCCTTGGCAACGCAGACGCTCGTTGGCGAGCGCGCAATAATCGAATAACATGGATTTCTAAATTTATTTTAACACTCGCGCACGCAACGCGAGCGCTGTGGTCAGCCTATTATGCTTCGAACACATCCCACAGCGTCATTGCGCAAAATACAGTGGTTTACGAAAGTATTCATACACCTTGGCATTTTTCCTATTTTGTTGCCTTACAACCTGGAATTAAAATAGATTTTTGGGGGGTTTGTATCATTTGATTTACACAACATGCCTACCACTTTGAAGATGCAAAATATTTTTTATTGTGAAGCAAACAAGAAATAAGACAAAAAAAACAGAACTTGAGTGTGCATAACTATTCATCCCATCCCAAAGTCAACACTTTGTAGAGCCACCTAGAGCCAGCAATTGCTGCCACCACCATGCTTCACTGTGGGGATGGTGTTCTCTGGGTGATGAGAGGTGTTGGGTTTGCGCCAGACATAGCGTTTTCCTTGATGGCCAAGTTAGCTCAATTTTAGTCATATCTGACCAGAGTACCTTCTTCGATATGTTTGGGGAGTCTCCCACATGCCTTTTGGGTAACACCAAACACTGGCCACTCTTCCATAAAGCCCAGCTTTGTGGAGTGTATGGCTTAAAGTTGTCCTATGGACAGATACGCCAATCTCCGCTGTGGAGCTTTACAGCTCCTTATCTTTGGTCTCGTTGTTGCCTCTAATTAATGCCCTCCTTGCCTAGTCTGTGAGTTTTGGTGGGCGGCCCTCTCTTGGCAGGTTTGTTGTGGTGCCATATTATTTACATTTTTTAATAATGTATTTAATGGTGCTCTGTGGGATGTTAAAAGTTTTGGATATTTTTTTATACCCCAACCCTGATCAAGAGTTAATCGTGGTACAGTGCATTCGGAAAGTATTCAGACCCCTTGACTTTTTCCACATTTTGTTACGTTACAGCCTTATTCTAAAATTGATTAAATAAAAACATTTCCTCAACACAATACCCAATGACAAAGGGAAACAGGTTTTTATAAATTTTTGCAAAACATAAATTCAATAAAAACAGAAAACAGTAGAGGTCGACCGATTCATCGGCATTAATTAGGGTCGATTTCAAGTTTTCAAAATAATCGTTAAATCTGCATTTTTGGTCACCGATTACATTGCATTCTATGAGGAAACTGTGTGGCAGGCTGACCACCTGTTATGCGAGTGCAGCAAGGAGCCAAGGTAAGTTGCTAGCTAGCATTAAACTTAAATTGTTTTTTTTATAATCAATCTTCACAATCACTAGTTAACCTAGTAATATCATCAACCATGTGTAGTTAACTAGCGTGTCCTGTGTTGCATATAATCAATGCGGTGCCTGTTAAATTATCATCGAATCATAGCCTACTTCGCCAAACGGGATGATTTAATTAACAAAAGCGCATTCGTGAAAAAGCTGAATCGTTGCACGAATGTACCTAACCATAAACATCAATGCCTTTCTTAAAATCAATAAACAGAAGTACATTTTTTAAACCTGCATATTTAGTTAAAAGGAATTCATGTTAGCAGGCAATATTTTTATTTATTTTATTTCACCTTTATTTAACCAGGTAGGTAAGTTGAGAACAAGTTCTCATTTACAATTGCGACCTGGCCAAGATAAAGCAAAGCAGTTTGACACATACAACAACACAGAGTTAAACATGCAGTAAAACAAACATATAGTCAATAATACAGTAGAAAAAATAAGTCTATATACAATGTGAGCAAGTGAGGTGCGATAAGGAGGTAAAGGCAAAAAAAGGCCATGGTGGCGAAGTAAATACAATATAGCAAGTAAACACTGGAATGGTTGATTTGCAGTGGAAGAATGTGCATAGTAGAAATAAAAATAATGGGGTGCAAAGGAGCTAAATAAATAAATACAGTAGGGAAAGAGGTAGTTGTTTGGGCTAAATTATAGATGGGCTATGTACAGGTGCAGTAATCTGTGAGATGCTCTGACAGCTAGTGAGGGAGATAAGTGTTTCCAGTTTCAGAGATTTTTGTAGTTTGTTCCAGTCATTGGCAGCAGAGAACTGGAAAGAGAGGCGGCCAAAGGAAGAATTGGTTTTGGGGGTGACCAGAGGGATATATCTGCTGGAGCGCGTGCTACAGGTGGGTGCTGCTATGGTGACCAGCTAGCTGAGATAAGGGGGGACTTTACCTAGCAGGGTCTTGTAGATGACCTGGAGCCAGTGGGTTTGGCGACGAGTAAGAAGCGAGGGCCAGCCAACGAGAGCGTACAGATCGCAGTGGTGGGTAGTATATGGGGCTTTGGTGACAAAACGGAAGGCACTGTGATAGACTGCATCCAATTTATTGAGTAGGGTATTGGAGGCTATTTTGTAAATGACATCGCCAAAGTCGAAGATTGGTAGGATGGTCAGTTTTACAAGGGTATGTTTAGCAGCATGAGTGAAGGATGCTTTGTTGTGAAAAAGGAAGCCAATTCTAGATTTAACTTTGGATTGGAGATTTGATGTGAGTCTGGAAGGAGAGTTTACAGTCTAACCAGACACCTAGGTATTTGTAGTTGTCCACATATTCTAAGTCTGAGCCGTCCAGAGTAGTGATGTTGGACAGGCGGGCAGGTGCAGGCAGCGATCGGTTGAAGAGCATGCATTTAGTTTTACTTGTATTCAGAGCAATTGGAGGCCACGGAAGGAGAGTTGTATGGCATTGAAGCTCGCCTGGAGGGTTGTTAACACAGTGTCCGAAGAAGGGCCAGAAGTATACAGAATGGTGTTGTCTGCGTAGAGGTGGATCAGAGACTCACCAGCAGCAAGAGCGACCTCATTGATGTATACAGAGAAGAGAGTCGGTCCAAGAATTGAACCCTGTGGCACCCCCATAGAGACTGCCAGAGGCCCGGACAACAGACCCTCCGATTTGACACACTGAACTCTATCAGAGAAGTAGTTGGTGAACCAGGCGAGGCAATCATTTGAGAAACCCAAGGCTGTAGAGTCTGCCGATGAGGATGTGGTGATTGACAGAGTCGAAAGCCTTGGCCAGGTCAATTAATACGGCTGCACAGTATTGTTTCTTATCGATGGCGGTTAAGATATCGGACCTTGAGTGTGGCTGAGGTGCACCCATCACCAGCTCTGAAACCAGATTGCATAGCGGAGAAGGTATGGTGGGATTCGAAATGGTCGGTAATCTGTTTGTTGGTAGGATAGATATAGGTCTGTAGCAGTTTGGGTCAAGAGTGTACCCCCCTTTGAAGAGGGGGATGACCGCAGCTGCTTTCCAATCTTTGGGAATCTCAGATGACACGAAAGAGAGGTTGAACAGGCTAGTAATAGGGGTGGCAACAATTTCTGCAGATAATTTTAGAAAGGGTCCAGATTGTCTAGCCTGGCTGATTTGTAGCTTTTGCAGCTCTTTCAGAATATCAGCTAACTGGATTTGGGAGAAATGGGGAAGGCTTGGGCGAGTTGCTGTGGGGGGTGCCGTGCTGTTGACCGGGGTAGGGGTAGCCAGGTGGAAAGCATGGCCAGCCGTAGAAAAATGCTTATTGAAATTCTCAATTATAGTGAATTTATTGGTGGTGACAGTGTTTCCTATCTTCAGTGCAGTGGGCAGCTGGGAGGAGGTGCTCTTATTCTCCATGGACTTTACAGTGTCCTAGAACTTTTTTGAGTTTGTGTTGCAGGAAGCAAATTTCTGCTTGTAAAATCTAGCCTTGGCTTTTCTAACTGCCTGTCTATATTGGTTCCTAGCTTCCCTGAAAAGTTGCATATCACCTGGGGCTGTTCGATGCTAATGCAGAACGCCATAGGATGTCTGTGTTGGTTAAGGGCAGTCAGGTCTGGAGAGAACCAAGGGCTATATCTGTTCCTGGTTCTACATTTCTTGAATGGGGCATGCTTAATTAAGATGGTGAGGAAGGCATTTAAAAAAATAACCAGGCATCCTCTACTGACGGGATGAGATCAATATCCTTTCAGGATACCCCGGCCTTGTCGATAAGAAAGGCCTGCTCGCTGAAGTGTTTCAGGGAGCGTTTGACAGTGATGAGTGGAGGTCGTTTGACCGCTGACCCATTACAGATGCAGGCAATGAGGCAGTGATCGCTGAGCTCTTGGTTGAAAACAGCAGAGGTGTATTTAGAGGGCAAGTTGGTTAGGATGATATCTATGAGGGTGCCCGTGTTTAAGGCTTTGGGGGGGGGGGTACCTGGTATGTTCATTGATAATTTGTGTGAGATTGAGGGCATCAAGTTTAGATTGTAGGATGGCTGGGCTGTTAAGCATGTTCCAGTTTAGGTCGCCTAGCAGCACGAGCTCTGAAGATAGATTGGGGGCAATCAGTTCACATATGGTGTCCAGAGCACAGCTGGGGGCAGAGGGTGGTCTATAGCAGGCGGCAACGGTGAGAGACTTGTTTTTAGAGAGGTGGATTTTTAAAAGTAGAAGTTCAAATTGTTTGGGTACAGACCTGGATAGTAGGACAGAACTCTGCAGGCTATCTTTGCAGTAGATTGCAACACCGCCCCCTTTGGCAGTTCTATCTTGTCTGAAAATGTTGTAGTTTGGAATTAAAATTTCAGAATTTTTGGTGGTCTTCCTAAGCCAGGATTCAGACACAGCTAGAACATCTGGGTTGGCAGAGTGTGCTAAAGCAGTGAATAGAACAAACTTAGGGAGGAGGCTTCTAATGTTAACATGCATGAAACCAAGGCTATTACGGTTACAGAAGTCGTCAAAAGAGAGCGGCTGGGGAATAGGAGTGGAGCTAGGCACTGCAGGGCCTGGATTCACCTCTACATCGCCAGAGGAACATAGGAGGAGTAGAATAAGGGTGCGGCTAAAAGCAATAAGAATTGGTCGTCTAGAACGTCTGGAACAGAGAGTAAAAGGAGGTTTCTGGGGGCGATAAAATAGCATCAGGGTATAATGTACAGACAAAGGTATGGTAGGATGTGAATACAGTGGAGGTAAACCTAGGTATTGAGTGATGAAGAGAGAGATATTGTCTCTAGAAATATCATTGAAACCAGGAGATGTCATTGCATGTGTGGGTGGTGGAACTAATAGGTTGGATAAGGTATAGTGAGCAGGACTAGAGGCTCTACAGTGAAATAAGCCAATAAACACTAACCAGAACAGCAATGGACAAGGTATATTGACATTAAGGAGAGGCATGCTTAGTCGAGTGATCAAAAGGGTCCAGTGAGTGGAGAGGTTGGTTGGGGGTCACGGCGATTTAGACAGCTAGCCAGGCCATCGGTAGCAAGCTAGCATAGGATGGAGGTCTGTTATTAGCCACCTCTTGCGTTCCGTCAGTAGATTAGTGGGGTTCCGCGTGGTAGATGGGATTCATCCAAATCACACAACAACAAAAATAAAAACAATAGATATAGTTATAGAGGCCCAAGAAGAAAACATAATAATAATACAAATAAATAAATAAATTGTCCGATTGTCTATTCAGATAATCAGCCGATAAGACAGCTAACGGTTAGCAGTTGTTTGGGTACAGACCTGGGTAGGAGGACAGAATTCTGCAGGCTATCTTTGCAGTAGATTGCAACACCGCCCCCTTTGATATTAACTAGGGAAATTGTATCACTTCTCTTGCGTTCATTGCATGCAGAGTCAGGGTATATGCAACAGTTTGGACCACCTGGCAAACTAATATGCCAGAATTTTAGATAATTATGACATAAAATTGAAGGTTGTGCAATGTAACAGCAATATTTAGACTTTGGGTTGCCGCCCGTTCGATAAAATACAGAACGGTTCCGTATTTCACTGAAAGAATAAACGTTTTGTTTTCGAACTGATAGTTTCCAGATTTTACCATATTAATGACCAAAGGCTCGTATTTCTGTGTTTATTATATTATAATTAAGTCTATGATTTGACAGAGCAGTCTGACTTAGCGGTGGTAGGCGGCAGCAGGCTTGTATGCATTCATTCAAACTTTACTGTGTTTGCCAGCAGCTCTTAGCAATGCTTGCTTCACAGCGCTGTTTATGACTTAAAGCCCCCCATACTTATGTCATGCAATAAAATGCAAATTAATTGCTTAAAATCATACAATGTGATTTTCCGGATTTAGTTTTAGATTTCGCCTCTCACAATTGAAGTGTACTTATGATAAAAAATTACAGACCTCTACATGCTTTGTAAGTAGGAAAACCTGCAAAATCGCCAGTGTATCAAATACTTGTTCTCCCCACTGTATAAAGCTATGATGGTACAATTTTATTAATGCCAAAAGATAATTTGGTCGTTTGACGTGGTGGGATCTTTTTGTGTAGGTAAAATGTATTTAGCAAGAAATGCGCAAATATTGATCTAATAACCATCATATTAAAGTAAACTTGGTGTCACAATGATACTGTGTGTGTGGTCCTGCCACTATGACTACTATGAAACCATGCAGTTTATTAGACTACAGATGAGTTATGATGAACTTCACAGTGTGCTGAAAGTAAATGGTAGTTCTGAGCAATTAGTGCTTTTTGAGGTAGGTTTTGGGTTTGATTATTAAAAAATAACGGTTTTCGATTTAGGTTTCCATGATTTTTAATTGAAATTCACTATGCATTATGTGGGTTGAATGATGTAACATAGAATAAAACAATTAATTAAAGTCCCATGATGGTAGTGCCTGCCAATTACTGCTTATCACTTATTAACCATCATTTATTCAAATATTTCACTTGTGTATATTACATTTGTTTTATTTGATGACTATTATTTCATTCCAAGTCACCATCTCATCTCTATAGAGCTGCTGTCTGTACTGTCTGACAAAACCACTATTGTGTAGTTCTTCAAAGTCAAAAATGCATACTTTTATGACTGCTGAATACCAACTATCGATCACTTTTAGATCATGTATTTTCAGATAGAGATACCGTGCAAAGCAATAGCTGCTCTCTATATCCCCTCGTGATGGCGCATTCTTCTGCCTCTTCTGTAAAAGAAACACAGACCGGAAGTAGCTGCACAATGAATTGTGGTTATTGTAGTTAATTGCCATGATTTATGCGATAAACTATGATGAATATTGGCCCTGTTGGAAACTAAAACTCCCTACCACATCGCACAGGTCAGACTGGATCCGATTTATCTCTACAGAAACTGCAATGTGTGCATTGAGCTCACGGTAAAACCCTCGAACAACATGGTATTCAAGTAATTGAACCGACCTTGGTCAATTAGTTGAGGTTGTTTAAAAAAACAAAATATTGTCGTTTAAAAACGGAAAAATAACCTACATTTAATTGCTCAGCACTAGTGCATGGTTATCTTGATGCTCCTATCCAATAAATATCGAAGGTCTTATTTAAGTGACATGATGATCGATGCTTGACCTGCCATTTGACAATTCAAAATATTCTCGCTCTTATCCATAATAAACTCATCAGGTAGACTAGCCCACCTGCACAACCTACCTGCACTCTGTCTGCGAGCTGTTGGCTAGAGCGCATGTGCCAGTACCAGAGTAGGCACATTTGCTATTTTACGCAACAGAGTTGAAAATGCAATAGAATTAAATTCATGAAAACTTAAGCGAAAATGTACATTTTGTGTGCACAATATCATCACGCAGTGATTTCTATCACACCACTGGTGGGAAAAACGCACATTTGTTTCTTTATCCAGATTCTAGAATATTTGCCTGAATCTGTCTCCAAATGGATGGAAACCTAGCTAGTGACAGCCATTATTGAAGTTGTTTGTGGTAATGTCAAAATTAGGGTGTTGTCCAAAAGTCATCAGCGATGGATCATTTCTAACCAATCAGACTATCAAAGCCAATAACTAATTTTGAAAACGGTGCTTTACCCACGTGTTCAGGTCCAATTGATCGGTTTCTGGGACCAATCAGAGCGGTTAGAATGTGATTTGTGTTCTAGAAATTGTCAGGTAGTACTCAGATCCAGACTGTCGTCACTAGTTACCACAGTCATAAACCCTATTTCTAAAATGTCTTTCAAATCTTTAAGCCTGACCAAAACAGATAGTTTTTCCTGAATCGGTAAATAGCCCACCCAATTTACCTACCTCATCCCCATACTGTTTTTATTTATTTACTTTTCTGCTCTTTTGCACACCAGTATCTCTACCTGCACATGACCATCTGATCATTTATCACTCGTGTTAATCTGCTAAATTGTAATTATTCTCCTACCTCCTCATGCCTTTTGCACACAATGTATATAAACTCTTATTTGTGTGTGTGTGTGTGTGTGTTTTTCTTCTTTTTTTCTACTGTGTTATTGACTTGTTTATTGTTTACTCCATGTGTAACTCTGTGTTGTTGTCTTTTCACACTGCTATGCTTTATCTTGGCCAGGTCGCAGTTGTAAATGAGAACTTGTTCTCAACTAGCCTACCTGGTTGAATAAAAATAAAAACAAATATAACCAATTTTGACTTTGTGGCTGTGGTAACTAGTGACAACCGATCCAGACTCATTGCAGATACATAAATGAACGTCCTTGGGCATATTGCAGATACATAAATGAACGTCCTTGGGCACAGCGTTTGGCCGGAGCAAGGGGTTTGGGTAGACAGGCAACCTAGCACAACAGTACACAACAACATGTAGCTTACATTAAGCTCACCAATGTCTTCTTACATGTTTATTTTATGCTGCAGTGAACCTGAAGACTGGGGCGAAAATCTGATATCAACTTTGGAGGGGACAATTACATGAACATTTCTCAAGAGCAATTTCTGATGGGGACACCAAAAGTAGTGCTGTAACACAGCCTACGTTGTAATATGTTAAATGTATATTGAGGAACCATAATTACTACTATTGGATAATTGATAGGTACAGTATTTAAATGAAGGGTTGTCCCCACTTGTTAAAATGTTTAAATCATTGTAATACTACTACTAATAATAGTTATAGCAGTGTTCCTTATCAGTCCAGTGTGTATGCAGGTATTTGTATTTACAACCAGCAATACCAAGCAAGGCCAGTAGGTGGTAATGGTACTATACACTGTATGGGTGTAGGTTTCATAAATACAATGAACATGGTGCGATCTCATCTCAAAGAATCTCCATTGAGAACCATCACAAAGCTGGTCTACGCACTGAACTGACCTTTTTATTTAACTTTTTCTGATTCATTTATATAGTCATTAAATATGTGGCACTGGTTTGAGTCTATTACAACATCTTTACAAGATCAAAACGCTCAGAATAAGTACAGTTCTAAAGCAAAATAACTACTTCAATGAAAAACCCAAACAAATCAACCAAAATATCCTTCAGAAATAGTTAGTTATTGTTCAGTTAGTGTCTCAACTCTTCAAACAACAGCTATGGACAAGTATGTCACACAAAGTATGCAATTTTAAATAAAATAAAATAAATCATTAGTAAGTGTACTGTGCTAAAAACTACTAAACAAAATAACAAATATCATACTATACACCAGGGATTCTCAAACAGGGTAGGTGGACCCCTAGGGGTCCCTGGTGTAATGGCAAGGGTTCCCTTAAATAAAAAGTGTAATGAACGTATTCAGCAGCACAAGGATTCTAGTTTATTTTTTTACCTTTATTTAACTAGGCAAGTCAGTTGTGACACTGTCCCCTATACTGGTGCTGCTGGCAACAAGGTTGACACCTGGTCCTGCCGTGGCTGTGACACTGTCCTCCTTGGCTCTTTCCCTTTCACCACCCTCACTGACTCACAGTCTGTCTCTAGAAAAGAAATAAGGTGTTTGCCGTACTCCTAACTACCATTACCCAAAACTACACAATTATTCACAACAGAAATACCATTGCCTTAAACAAATCTTAGTTCAGTCACCAGTTTAAGTTGAGAGTGGGGGTATCCATGGCATTTTCCAATTATGTCCCTATTTTACAAGTAAAAAAAATGTAGAACCTTTCATAATGTTGCCAAATAAAGACTCAACAAACTTATCTGAGACTCCCTGTCTCTGCCAGTCTGTCTCTGCCCATCTGTCCCCAGCCCTGATGTCTGTGTGCCCCCCTGTTGCCTGATCTGCCTAATGACATCATTGTGAAACGTTTCCATTAGCGTTTCACTTCTTTCTAATGAACATTTTATCAACTAGTCTTAGGCTACTAGGGTTCTTGCTTTGCGTTTTGGTGTACTGAAAAATACTCTGATGTCTGTCTTTTTACATTTTTCTGACATTCTTCTACCTGGCAGGCTGGCTAGCTGCACAAACACACACAGTGTGTAGGTTATTTACAGTAGGAGATGGGCTTATCACATGGACTTTGAAGCACTACAACTGCATGCTGATCTTGGAATAAACTGACGATAGCAAAGATTGCATATTTGACGACGCCACATAAATGGAATAGGTACTAGCTAGCTTAATAGTTAATGTTTGCCCGCCAGCTCTGAAAATTCAGCTAGTGTGTGAGTAAACCCTGCCAACATAATTATTTTAATTTAAAAAAACATTGCTATGGCGCGATTGACTAGATTACCCTCACGTCAGTTACGTGCCTTCCAGAAAGTAGATACTAATATCTGTTGGAAAAAAGTTTGGATGTTGCCACACACATACCTACTTGTTAACAAAATTAAGGAAGTTACCTTTAAAATTATTCATAAATATTATCCTGCCAACCACTATATGAAGACGTTTAAGGAAAACATCAACTCAAATTGCTCCTTTTGTAATGACCACCCAGAAACAGTTTTGCATCTTTTTTGGCATTGTATGCATGTAAGAAAACTGGCAAGACATCAGTAGGTTTATAATTGAACACATTAATGAAGATTTTACACTATTGTGGAGAGATGTACTGTTTGGATTCTTTACATACAATAGAAATAAGCGGAAACATTTTTTATGTAATTAATTTCATTATTCTTTTGGACAAATTTCATATACACAAATGTAAATTTACAAACAGAAAACCACAAGGTTTTAAGGTCCTTGTGTAATTGTAATGTGATATTGTACCCCCTAGCACGATTGTCCATTGTTTGTAATCTATGTATGCTTGTGTTCCCTCATGTGCTTTATGTATTGTTTTGTTGTTAATTTAAAAAAAAGATACGAACCCTCTGTTACCTGCCAGATAAGGAACTGGCAGTGGATCAAACCATTGTGAGGCAAAGGGCGGGGGGTCGCAATCTTTTGAAATCTTTTAATCTTTTAAAAACACACTATTAAGTGTCTATAATCAGCGCAAGTGCTTTCATTGCGTATTATTAATATTATTGAAATTACATAGTTAGGTTTACAGTGATATATTGGGGGAGACAAATCATATTTTTCCCAGGATGGGGGTCGTGCCCCCCCCACCGCCCCTGGGATTTCCGCCTATGCCTGAAGAGTCATCCCAGCTCAGGCACGCTGGAACATACCCAATGGCTCCAGAGAGGTACAGCCCGCGGTGGCAGTAAGGGTAAGCAAGTGGGGATTCGGAGAAGTACTCTGATATGAGCTACATCATGGATCCATTGTTCAGAGACTGTAGCAAAGGCTCATTGAAGGGTAGCAGTGCTCCCTTCTCCCCAGACACAGATCCTGTGCAGCCCAGTGTGGACCTGGAACTCGCTCGTAAGAAGGAGCTGGAGGTCATAGAGGAGAAGATAGCTCGCAAGAAAGCTGTTCTTGCTACACGAGAGCTTGAACACGGAGCTAAGGACATGCCTAAAAAACAGACTGCATCCACAACAGTGAAGGGCATATCTAAACAGACCAAATATGGACAATACAATATTCAAAACATACAACAATGTCGCCGACAGGTCGTCACGCGTATGCCTACCTCTTAAACGGAGGGTGCTGGACATTCTAAGTAAGTTCAGAAGAACACCGGTACGGTACCTACTGCCTAAGGTAACCTATTAGTTCTGTATTTATTAATTAGGGTTGGGGTCAATTCTGAATTTAGTTGCTAATTGGTCTCACATTTCCATAAAATGTTGGGATTGGAATTGGCCACACGCCACATGAAGCAGAATTTAATTAGAATTTAAGGGATAGATTTGGGTCAAATTCCCTTTACTTTGTGGCCTGGAGATATGTAAATATTATTTTGTAGGTTGTCTCCCTTACACACTGAACAAAAATATAAATGCAACATGTAAAGTGTTGGTTTCATGAGCTGAAATAAAAGATCCCAGAAATATTCTATATATATTACTTCCCAGTTAGTGAGCATTTCCCTTTTGCCAAGATCATCCATTAATCTGACAGGTGTGGCATATCAAGAAGCTGATTAAACAGTGTGATCATTACACAGGTGCACCTTGTGCTGGGGACAACAAAAGGCCACTCTAAAATGTGAAGTTTTGTTACATAACACAATGCCACGGATGTCTCATGTTTTGAGGGAGCTTGCAATTGGCATTCTGAATGCAGGAATGTCCACTAGAGCTGTTGCCAGAGAATTGTATTTTTTATTTCTCCACCATAAGCCGCCTCCAATGTCATTTTAGAGAATTTGTCAGTACATCCAACCGGCCTCAACCGCAGACGATGTGTATGGCGTTGTGTGGGCTAGCGGTTTGCTGATGTCAACGTTGTGAACAGAGTGCCACATGGTGGCGGTTTGGTTATGGTATGGACAGGCATTAGCTACGGCAAACACACAATTGCATTTTAATGATGACAATTTGACTGCACAGAGATATTGTGATGAAATCCTGAGGCCCATTGCCGTGCCATTCATCCGTCACCATCACCCCTTGTTTCAGCATGATAATGCACAGCCCCATGTCGCAAGGGTCTGTACATAATTCCTGGAACCTGAAAATGTCCTAGTTCTTCCATGGCCTGTATACTCACCAGACATGTTACCCATTGAGCATGTTTGGGATGCTCTGGATCGACGTGTAGGACAACGTGTTCCAGTTCCCGCCAATATCCAGGAACTTTGCACAGCGATTGAAGAGTGGGACAACATATCACAGGCCACAATCAACACCCTGATCAACTCCATGCAAAGGAGATGTGTCGCGCTGCATGAGACAAATGGTAGTCACACCAGATACTGACTGGTTATCTGATTCATGCCTCTACCTTTTTTAAAGGTATGTGTGACCAACAGATGCATATCTGTATTCCCAGTCATCTGAAATCCATAGATAAGGGCATAATGAATATATTTCAATTGACTGATTTTCTTATATGAACTGTTACTCTGTAAAATCTTTGTTTTTGTTCAGTATAACTCGCTATACATGTTATTAAATGTAATGATAGAAAAACATACATTTCTCAATTTCATGACAAAAATACAAACAAAATACTGTTTGACATCATTGAGTTATAATCAAACTAACATTTAATTGTATCTGTAATCTTTAGCAAGAGGTGGCAGGTAATTTTGGCAAAGTATTTGTCAATGGGTCGAGACTCATATATTCATATCTCAGTTGAATTTCTTTGATTTTGAATTAAATTCTACTTCCTTTATTTCAAATTCTGCTTCCTGTGGGGTGTGACCAATTCAAATTTCAATTGATGTCGAATATCATTTTAATTCCGAATTGACGTTAACCCTGTTATGAATAGATATTTCCTGATAGATCAAAAAGAAGTTGCTGCTTGATAGTAAATAGTTCCAATAATGCATTTGTGCAAAAACACTTCCAGAATGAATCAAGGTGTGTAGTGGAAAAAGTCAAGTGCCTTTATTGTTTACGGCTTATGCATAGCGAGAATGGAAAAAACCCACACCATCAGGGTGACCACCAGATCTTTCTTGATGTTTGGATTCTGATGTTTCTACTACATGGACTTAGCAGTAGAAAAACCTGGTTCTTACATGAACTATTAAGAGTCTAAGAGGTAAATAAAAACTGACCTTGGATCACTATCCAGGGGCAACCTCATTACACATACTAAAATGGTGCTTTTAGTATGTGGTCCTTTTGTAGCACAGTTGGTAGAGCATGGCGCTTGTAACGCCTGGGTGGTGGGTTCGATTCCCGGGACCACCCATACGTAGAATGTATGCACACATGACTGTAAGTCGTTTTGGATAAAAGCGTCCGCTAAATGGCATATATTATTCTAAAATATTGTCTCTATTTTCCTCCAGGATACCCCTGCCGAGCTGAAGAATCAAAACAAGATGCAAGCATTGGATCTGATGATTAGAGCTCCCCTAGAAAATGAAGAGGCCCGTCCTCTGAGACTGAGGGTTTTAATGAACCAGCGACGCTATCCCGACAATGAGGTATGTAGCCATAACAAAACATAGAGGTCGGCAAAAGTATCATAAGAAGGAAGTCAAGAAAACCATGGCCCCCGATTTATACAATAGATTTCTGCGATTGACACCCATCCCACATACGCTAGATATTAAGTGTCTACCTACTTGGACACCTCATCTTTTTGTGTGTTCTTATAGGCCTACAGTGTTGTCTCGAATGTCATGGCTATATTTGCGTCATCTCCGTCGACCACCTGCATGAAAATGTTGCTATCCTTTCAGATGCATCAATTGCTACCTATCATGCTAACAGTCATTGAGATGGACTTGTAGCATAGCAAGTCAGATAACAGCCAATCATTGCTGAATGAGTAATTATGAGTAAAATGCAGTTGACAGAATGCAACCGAATACTGTGCCCTCCGCAATTATTTGGGGACAGTGAAGCATTTTATCTTATTTTGTCTTTACTCCACAGGTTTGGATTTGAAATCAAATAATGACTGTGGGGTTAAAGTGCAGACTGTCAGCTTTTTAAATTTAATTTAATTTATTTCACCTTTATTTAACCAGGTAGGCAAGTTGAGAACAAGTTCTCATTTACAATTGCGACCTGGACAAGATAAAGCAAAGCAGTTCGACAGATACAACGGCACAGAGTTACACATGGAGTAAAACAAACATACAGTCAATAATACAGTATAAACAAGTCTATATACAATGTGAGCAAATGAGGTGAGAAGGGAGGTAAAGGCAAAAAAGGCCATGTTGGCAAAGTAAATACAATATAGCAAGTAAAACACTGGAATGGTAGTTTTGCAATGGAAGAATGTGCAAGGTAGAAATAAAAATAATGGGGTGCAAAGGAGCAAAATAAATAAATTAATTAAATACAGTTGGGAAAGAGGTAGTTGTTTGGGCTAAATTATTGGTGGGCTATGTATAGGTGCAGTAATCTGTGAGCTGCTCTGACAGTTGGTGCTTAAAGCTAGTGAGGGAGATGTGTTTCCAGTTTCAGAGATTTTTGTAGTTCGTTCCAGTCATTGGCAGCAGAGAACTGGAAGGAGAGGCGGCCAAAGAAAGAATTGGTTTTGGGGGTGACTAGAGAGATATACCTGCTGGAGCGTGTGCTACAGGTAGGAGATGCTATGGTGACCAGCGAGCTGAGATAAGGGGGGACTTTACCTAGCAGGGTCTTGTAGATGACATGGAGCCAGTGGGTTTGGCGACGAGTATGAAGCGAGGGCCAGCCAACGAGCGTACAGGTCGCAATGGTGGGTAGTATATGGGGCTTTGGTGACAAAACGGATTGCACTGTGATAGACTGCATCCAATTTGTTGAGTAGGGTATTGGAGGCTATTTTGTAAATTACATCGCCAAAGTCGAGGATTGGTAGGATGGTCAGTTTTACAAGGGTATGTTTGGCAGCATGAGTGAAGGATGCTTTGTTGCGAAATAGAAAGCCAATTCTAGATTTAACTTTGGATTGGAGATGTTTGATATGGGTCTGGAAGGAGAGTTTACAGTCTAACCAGACACCTAAGTATTTGTAGTTGTCCACGTATTCTAAGTCCGAGCCGTCCAGAGTAGTGATGTTGGACAGGCGGGTAGGTGCAGGTAGCGATCGGTTGAAGAGCATGCATTTAGTTTTACTTGTATTTAAGAGCAATTGGAGGCCACGGAAGGAGAGTTGTAATGGCATTGAAGCTTGCCTGGAGGGTTGTTAACGCAGTGTCCAAAGAAGGGCCAGAAGTATACAGAAGGGTGTCGTCTGCGTAGAGGTGGATCAGAGACTCACCAGCAGCAAGAGCGACCTCATTGATGTATACAGAGAAGAGAGTCGGTCCAAGAATTGAACCCTGTGGCACCCCCATAGAGACTGCCAGAGGTACGGACAGCAGACCCTCCGATTTGACACACTGAACTCTATCAGAGAAGTAGTTGGTGAACCAGGCGAGGCAATCATTTGAGAAACCAAGGCTGTCGAGTCTGCTGATGAGGATGTGGTGATTGACAGAGTCGAAAGCCTTGGCCAGATTAATGAATATGGCTGCACAGTAATGTTTCTTATCGATGGCGGTTAAGATATTGTTTAGGACCTTGAGCGTGGCTGAGGTGCACCCATGACCAGCTCTGAAACCAGATTGCATAGCAGAGAAGGTATGGTGAGATTCGAAATGGTCGGTAATCTGTTTGTTGACTTGGCTTTCGAAGACCTTAGAAAGGCATGGTAGGATCGATATAGGTCTGTAGCAGTTTGGGTCAAGAGTGTCCCCCCCTTTGAAGAGGGGGGATGACCGCAGCTGCTTTCCAATCTTTGGGAATCTCAGACGACACGAAAGAGAGGTTGAACAGGCTAGTAATAGGGGTGGCAACAATTTCGGCAGATAATTTTAGAAAGAAAGGGTCCAGATTGTCTAGCCCGGCTGATTTGTAGGGGTCCAGATTTTGCAGCTCTTTCAGAACATCAGCTGAACGGATTTGGGAGAAGGAGAAATGGGGAAGGCTTGGGTGAGTTGCTGTTGGGGGTGCAGTGCTGTTGACCACCAATTATGGTGGATTTATCAGTGGTGACAGTGTTTCCTATCTTCAGTGCAGTGGGCAGCTGGGAGGAGGTGTTCTTATTCTCCATGGAATCCACTTTACAGTGTCCCAGAACTTTTTTGAGTTAGTGTTGCAGGAAGCAAATTTCTGCTTGAAGAAGCTAGCCTTGGCTTTTCTAACTGCCTGTGTATAATGGTTTCTAGCTTCCCTGAACAGCTGCCTATCACGGGGGCTGTTCGATGCTAATGCAGAACGCCATAGGATGTTTTTGTGTTGGTTAAAGGCAGTCAGGTCTGGGTAGAACCAAGGGCTATATCTGTTCCTGGTTCTAAATTTCTTGAATGGGGCATGTTTATTCAAGATGGTTAGGAAGGCATTTAAAAAAAAATATCCAGGCATCCTCTACTGACGGGATGAGATCAATATCCTTTCAGGATACCCCGGCCTTGTCGATTAGAAAGGCCTGCTCGCTGAAGTGTTTCAGGGAGCGTTTGACAGTGATGAGTGGAGGTCGTTTGACCGCTGACCCATTACAGATGCAGGCAATGAGGCAGTGATCGCTGAGCTCTTGGTTGAAAACAGCAGAGGTGTATTTAGAGGGCAAGTTGGTTAGGATGATATCTATGAGGGTGCCCGTGTTTAAGGCTTTGGGGGGGGTACCTGGTATGTTCATTGATAATTTGTGTGAGATTGAGGGCATCAAGTTTAGATTGTAGGATGGCTGGGGTGTTAAGCATGTTCCAGTTTAGGTCGCCTAGCAGCACGAGCTCTGAAGATAGATTGGGGGCAATCAGTTCACATATGGTGTCCAGAGCACAGCTGGGGGCAGAGGGTGGTCTATAGCAGGCGGCAACGGTGAGAGACTTGTTTTTAGAGAGGTGGATTTTTAAAAGTAGAAGTTCAAATTGTTTGGGTACAGACCTGGATAGTAGGACAGAACTCTGCAGGCTATCTTTGCAGTAGATTGCAACACCGCCCCCTTTGGCAGTTCTATCTTGTCTGAAAATGTTGTAGTTTGGAATTAAAATTTCAGAATTTTTGGTGGTCTTCCTAAGCCAGGATTCAGACACAGCTAGAACATCCGGGTTGGCAGAGTGTGCTAAAGCAGTGAATAGAACAAACTTAGGGAGGAGGCTTCTAATGTTAACATGCATGAAACCAAGGCTATTACGGTTACAGAAGTCGTCAAAAGAGAGCGCCTGGGGAATAGGAGTGGAGCTAGGCACTGCAGGGCCTGGATTCACCTCTACATCGCCAGAGGAACATAGGAAGAGTAGAATAAGGGTGCGGCTAAAAGCAATAAGAATTGGTCGTCTAGAACGTCTGGAACAGAGAGTAAAAGGAGGTTTCTGGGGGCGATAAAATAGCATCAGGGTATAATGTACAGACAAAGGTATGGTAGGATGTGAATACAGTGGAGGTAAACCTAGGTATTGAGTGATGAAGAGAGAGATATTGTCTCTAGAAACATCATTGAAACCAGGAGATGTCATTGCATGTGTGGGTGGTGGAACTAATAGGTTGGATAAGGTATAGTGAGCAGGACTAGAGGCTCTACAGTGAAATAAGCCAATAAACACTAACCAGAACAGCAATGGACAAGGTATATTGACATTAAGGAGAGGCATGCTTAGTCGAGTGATCAAAAGGGTCCAGTGAGTGGAGAGGTTGGTTGGGGGTCACGGCGATTTAGACAGCTAGCCAGGCCATCAGTAGCAAGCTAGCATAGGATGGAGGTCTGTTATTAGCCACCTCTTGCGTTCCGTCAGTAGATTAGTGGGGTTCCATGTGGTAGAGGGGATTAATCCAAATCACACAACAACAACAAAAATAAAAACAATAGATATAGTTATAGAGGCCCAAGAAGAAAACATAATAATAAATAAATAAATTGTCCGATTGTTTATTCAGATAGCAGCCGATAAGACAGCTAACGGTTAGCAGGCCGCAGATGGGCATTCAGGTAACGTCGCGACGGAGGAGCCAGCCGGATCTCCTTCGGGTAGATAACGTTGGCAGTCCAGTTCTGAAGGCCCGGTGGGGCTCCGCGTCGGCAGTAAAACGGGTCCGGATAGGTGACTGCAGCCCAGGAGTGATTGATGGAGCTCAGGAGTGATTGACGGAGCTGGCTAGCTCCGGAATAATTTATGTTTGCTCCGGAATCGACGAAAGCCGATAGTCACACGGATAGCAGCTAGCTAGCTGTGAGATCCAGGTATGAATGTCCAGAGAGCAGTTGAAATCCAGGGACATGGAGAGAAAAATTGGTCCGGTATGTTCCGTTCCGCGCCGTACAAAACTGGCGATAGATTTTCCAGCTAAAGGATAGCTGATGACCACAAACCGTGGTTAGCTGAATACTAACGATTTGCCAGTAAAGAAGCTAACTAGCTTCTGAACTAGCTACCGATTAGCTCCTGGCTAGCTTCTGGCTAGTTTCTGGCTAGCTTCTTGGAGTTTCTAAAATGTATGTGAAAAAAAGGTGTGTGTGTGTGTGTATATATATATATATATATATGGGACACAACAAGACGAGGACAAAAGAGGTCTGAACTGCTATGCCATCTTGGAACTAATTTGAGGGTATTTTTTTATCCATATCGAGTGAACCATTTAGAAATTCCAGCACTTTCTATACATAGTCCCCCATTTTAGGGGACCAAAAGTATTGGGACAAATTCACTTATGTGTTGTAAAAAATGAAGTATTTGGTCCCATATTCACAGCACACAATGACCACATCATTGCGCAGCGCTATGTCGGAAAGTGCTGTCATTTCTAAACTGTTCACCCGATTTATAGATGAAAATATCATCAATTTAAATCTGACAGTCTGCACTTCAACTTCATAGTCAGTGTTTGATTTAAAATCCAAACTTCTGGAATATAGAGCCAAAAGAAGAAAAAAAATTATTCACTGTCCCAGCAATTATGGAGGGCACTGTACATCTATCGTGACATTCAGATAAATACACCAAGCCCATGATAACACAAAGGTAGTGTGAAATGCGCACACAAGTGATACGTAAATGAAGGATACGTTTGATGGGCCATCTTGATGATGCAAGCAGATCATACACATTTTGTTTGTTTGTAGCTGAAGTGGGTAGATATTCTTTGATATTTCCTTGTGTCTCCTGTTAGGTGGTCCCTGATGATGAACCGCATAATCCAACCATTCAGAGGCTACTTAATTCACTCAGGACACAGGAGCAAGATAAAGCAGCCACGGGCTTCCAGCGCTTCCTCAATGTCCTCAATGAAGGGGTGGACCTCAACAAGCTCTCAAAGATCGTCAACGACGAAAATGGGTTACTCATTGTGGGCGAGGAGCTACCACAAGTTTGGCCGACTCTGCCCGAGGGTCATGTTGACTCCAGCAGTAGATCCAAGTCTTCTCTAGTTGAGGAGAAGACGAAGGTGAGGCTTGAGGATGAGCAGCGGCACGAGCAGATGCAGACCCTGCTGGAGATCGTTGGGCTGGACTTGGGGGTTGAGGAGTTGGGTCAGCTGACAGACAGGACCAATGACAGGCTGTATGGGAAGATGGGAGACTTGAAAAGGAAGGAGTTCGAGAATGAGAAGGGGAAAAGAGAAAAGGGAAAGCGAGCCCTCATTTAAACATCTTAGTACTTCCTCATTACCATCAGACAGCGCCAGCCCCCTTCTAAACCAGCACTCAAACATGACCGTTGAATACAGCAGCTCTAGTGACAGGGTATGGGACATAGAGAGAGACGGGGACAGATCTGAGAGGGACTGCCACTGACACTCTGGTGCCAGAGATCTGAAAGAGATTGAGAGGGAGATGGGCACAGACACTCTAGTACCGGAGAGAGAACATGGACAGAGTCAGAGAAACTAAGAGATCAGAAGGAAATGGGAGAAAGACAGTAACAGATCTGAGAGAGTCAGAGACAAGGACTGGGACAGGGGAGGTCAGAGAAACTAAGAGATCAGAAGGAAATGGAGAGAAAGACAGTAACAGATCTGAGAGAGTCAGAGATCCAGAGAGAGACTGGGACAGGGGGAGGCCGGGCCGAGCGAGAGACTGGGACAGGGGGAGGCCGGGCCGAGCGAGCGACTGGGACAGGGGGAGGCCGGGCCGAGCGAGCGACTGGGACAGGGGGAGGCCGGGCCGAGCGAGCGACTGGGACAGGGGGAGGCCGGGCCGAGCGAGCGACTGGGACGGGGACAGACCTGAGCAGCACAGGGACAGATCTGAGAGGCACAGAGACAGAGTGAGGTGCCTGCAAAGGGACAGGAACAAACATTCTAGGACCAGAGACTGGGACAGTGAGAGCGACTGGGACAGCCACTCTATTACTAGAGACTGGGACATGGAGAGATCTGAGAGGGATTGGTATGGGAATGAGTCCAGGGAAAGCTCCATTGAGCTCTACTCATACTCTATGGACCCTATATACCCTGTTTCTCATGCATCTATGATGGCAACCTGCTCCCCCACCCAGTACTCTCAGTATATGGCATACCACAGCAGCCCCTACACCATTGCCTTCCCTCCAGGGTGGGGTTATCCTCATGGTACTATGCCCCCTGGTACCATGCTTCCTGTTACAATGCCACCTGGAATCATGCCTGCTGGTGCCATTTCACCTGGTAATAAGCCCCTCCTACCTAACCCCTCTGGGGATCCACCCTACCCCAGTGCCCCCCCATATTTCTCTAATGGAACCACAGCCTTAAACCAGACATGCGTATACTCCCAGCCTGCTAGCAACCTCCAGCTCACATCTACCCAGCCTGCTACTAGCTACCTCCAGCTCTCATCTACCCAGGCTGCCAACACTGCAGCAGTCTTGCCCCTCCTATGTAACCCCCCCATTTGTCACAAGAAACATGCTCCCTGGTATAAATAAAAATTAAAAATATGCCCTGAAGCAAGTTTGTAGACAAATGGAACGGAAATGGCGCTCCACCAAATTGGAAGTCTTCCGACTAGCTTGGAAAGAACTATCGAAAAGCCCTCACTGCTGCTCGATCGGCCTACTTTTCCAACCAGACTGAGGTGGATAAAAACAATCGAAAATGTATTTTTGATACTATCGAAAAGATAACTAAAAAGCAGCATTCCCCATGTGAGGATGGCCTTCACTTCACCTAAGCAGTTACATCCTGCCTGGTTGGCCCTGTCTGGGGGTATCATCGGACTGGGCCACATTATCTAAGCACTGAGTTCTGTCTAAGCACTTTGTGACATTTACTGATGGAAAAAAGGCTTTCAAAAGTAAATTAATTTGATTGATTGACCTTAAGTCAGAGATACAACATACATCCAACCCGCTAGCAACCACCATCTCACATACACCCAGCCCGCTAGCAACCACAAGGAAAAGAGATAGAAGCATGCAGAAGCCGTAGTGAAAGCGAAGAGACAGAAACATGTAAAAGTGTCCTGTCAGATGGTGACAAAGTCCCCCTCTGAACCGGGATGAATGAAGAGAGCAAAGGGGGTAAACAATATATTCCTCTCAGGTATTTTCATTTAGAGTTATCACAATCATCTAAGGAAGCGTCTGTGTAAGAGGAAACGGCTTTTGAAGCGGAGGAATAAGGCTCCCCAGCACAAAATGAAGTGACTGCTTGCAGAAGTATCAGGGAAAAAGTGACCCCTCAGGTTGTTGCAACGGGTTTCCCCTTTGAAGAGGAGCCCAAGGTCCAGAAGGAGTAGCAATGATAGATGGGGAGAAACTAAATGCTGACACAGAAGAAGTGGTCCCTCAGGAAGCTAGATTTGTCATGACACTAGCGAAAGGATTTGTTATAGTTTATCCTCATCCTTAAATGCTTCATGTTGAAGCTATTTTCAGTGTAATGTTTTGCATTGTGTGTGGTATGGGTAGGGCCAGGAGTTTTTCTTGACTATGATATCTGCTCAGTAAACACATTTTCTCGCCCGTTATAAACCAAATCTTAAGGCCGTGGAGTTGACTTGGTCTGGTCATGTGGTCAGGAAAAACTCCTGGCCTTGGGCATAGTACATGTGTATCAATGCAATGACATGTTTGTAAGTTCTCATGCCTGATAGCTAAAAGCAAGAAAACTGCCCAGGTTTCACTCCCCAGTTCAGTCTATAGATCGTCTTTCACGTTGTATATATTTAAATTAATAAAGTATTCTGTCTAATATTGTAAGTGTATGTCAAAAGTAATTTAACATTTCTTTTCAGGCATAACTTTCATTGGTTTGGTCATAGAAAATGCCATGCTCTTCGCACTCCGTCCTATTGGTGGCAGTATTGGAATGTTGATCCTATGAAGCTGAATACAGAACTATTAGACGAAGTAGACAAGAAACGAGTTTATGTTTGACCAGTTGCCTTTATTACGAACTTAACACGATCTATACATTTTTTATTGAAGTCGAAGCACTCCTATTTTTAAGAGAGACTGGTAATGCAAATTGTTTGACCCTACAAGATCCAGAATGAGACGGCGAACACAAGCCTGCGCGAAGGTAACATACTCGAGGTAGGCAATCATTAGCTATAGTCAATGTTTGCCACCACTTATTATGGAAAATGTGTAATGTGACTATTTCAATGTGGCAATTTCATGTATTTGTCGATATTCTATCTGGCATGCTTGCATTTACCATCGTTAGCTAGCAAGGTATATGCCAGCCTGCTCTGAAAATTACATTACAAACTAGCTAGGTAGTAAACTATGGCTAACGTTAGCTGGCTAACGCTAGCACATTTCAGCTGACATTCAGAACAATAACGTACAAGCAAGTTAGCATTAAAGAAGACATGCAACTACTTATATATTGGAACTCAACTTGTTTGTTTAAAAGCCTTTTAATTCGTTTGAGGACTTATGTCTTGCCTTGAGCGTGCATATATGGGCAAATAACAGCCAATATAGCATCATCAAGAACCAACATGTTTATATTCATCACATACTTAACATTAGTGTTATATAGTTGTCACACAGTACAGTTCACCGCCCCCTTTATTCTCTGCAGTGAACCTGGAGTATCAGCCCAGCTCAGGCACCTTGGCAGAATGGATCCAGAGAGGCGCAGTCACCAGAGGGAGTATGGAGAACTAGAGAGGCGCAGTCACCAGAGGGAGTATGGAGAACCAGAGAGGCGCAGTCACCAGAGGGAGTATGGAGAACCAGAGAGGCGCAGTCACCAGAGGGAGTATGGAGAACCAGAGAGGCGCAGTCACCAGATGGAGTATGGAGAACCAGAGAGGCGCAGTCACAAGAGGGAGTATGGAGAACCAGAGAGGCGCAGTCACCAGAGGGAGTATGGAGAACCAGAGAGGCGCAGTCACCAGAGGGAGTATGGAGAACCAGAGAGGCGCAGTCACCAGAGGGAGTATGGAGAACCAGAGAGGCGCAGTCACCAGAGGGAGTATGGAGAACCAGAGAGGCGCAGTCACCAGAGGGAGTATGGAGAACCAGAGAGGCGCAGTCACCAGAGGGAGTATGGAGAACCAGAGAGGCGCAGTCACCAGAGGGAGTATGAAGATCCAGAGAGGCGCAGTCACCAGAGGGAGTATGGAGAACCAGAGAGGCGCAGTCACCAGAGGGAGTATGGAGAACCAGAGAGGCGCAGTCACCAGAGGGAGTATGGAGAACCAGAGAGGCGCAGTCACCAGAGGGTGTATGGAGAACCAGAGAGGCGCAGTCACCAGAGGGTGTATGGAGAACCAGAGAGGCGCAGTCACCAGAGGGTGTATGGAGAACCAGAGAGGCGCAGTCACCAGAGGGTGTATGGAGAACCAGAGAGGCGCAGTCACCAGAGGGTGTATGGAGAACCAGAGAGGCGCAGTCACCAGAGGGAGCATGGAGAACCAGAGAGGCGCAGTCACCAGAGGGAGCATGGAGAACCAGAGAGGCGCAGTCACCAGAGGGAGCATGGAGAACCAGAGAGGCACAGTCACCAGAGGGAGTACGGAGAACTGAGCTCAGGACAATGGAAGGATAGCCTTAAGAGAGACAACGGCCAGGCTATGGCCAGAGAGCTCTACAGTGAATACTCCAGCATGAGGAGGATTAGAGAAGGTTGGGGGGACTATGGTGCTTCCTCTGATATGAGCTACATAATGGACCCATCGTCCAGAGACTGGAGTGAAGGCTCATTGAGGGGTAGTGGTGCTCCCTTCTCCCCAGACACAGATGGGGATGTTGATGGAGATCCTGTGGAGCTCAGTGTGGAGGACCTGGAGCTCATAGAGGAGAAGAGAGCTGTTCTCGCTTTGCAAAAGGTTAAACGCGGAGCTAAGGACATGCCTAAAACACAGACTGCATACACAACAGCGAAGGGCATGTCTAAACCGAGGAAGGCGAACAATAGAACATTCAACAGTAATGTCGCGGACCAGTCGTCACGCATATGCCTACCTCTTAAACGGAGGGTGCTGGACATTCTGAGTAAGGTATGTACCTATTAGTGCTGTATTTATTAATCAGGGTTGCGGTTAATTCTGAATTGCTAATTGGTCTTTAATTCCCATAAAAGTATTAGATTTGAATTGGCCACACTCCACAGGAAGCAGAATTACATTTGAATTAAAGGGATAGTTCATGCAAAAATCTAGATTTGTGTCACATTCGCCTTTTAATTTATTCCATACATCATTATGTTCATGTTGACATCATGCATTTTTACCAAAACTATATTTGACATGTTGTAGCCCTACCAGCTCGCCATCATATATACAGTTAATAACGTGTAAGTACATTTATTTAACTTTCCGTCTTGGGACGTGACATTGGAGAAGCGTTCAAGTCAAGTCACGCTGAAATGACTATTAATCAAAGATGGATTTCAAGGTTTGCTCAAATGTTTGCTCGCACACCATTTCTGCTTCCTGTCTGTTGCAGCACGGCGCCCGTATTGCGAGGCTGATTAGTTAGGCCAAACAGGTGGGAGAAACAGGTGTGCGCGTAAAGCAAAAACAGAAATTGGAATCCATGTTTGCTTTGGAGGGGAGGGGGGTAGCATCCATCAATTGAATTAAATTATTTCCTGGGCACTGCTCGGCGACGTAACCGTCTACCAACCACGGAAATTCCCTCTTACTTGGGGAAAGTGTCACCAAACAGGCATAGTCTAGGTTCGGGAAATAAGACGCAAGGTGGGTAAGTGCTATTTTTTTTTCACCTTTATTCAACCAGGTGGGCCAGTTGAGAACAAGTTCTCATTTACAGCTGCGACCTGGCCAAGATAAAGCAAAGCAGAGCGACAAAAATGCCATAACTCATCCCCCTAAAACAAGTTACAATTACAGTGGTCTGGAGATATATGCAAAGTTAGTTATGTAGGTTCTCTAATTATGAATCATTCACTTTACATGTTATTACATGTAATGATAGAAAAACATACATTTCTCAGAATGCATTTGAACAAACACTCCAGAATGGAAGGAACATTACATGACAAAAATACAAACAAAATACTGTTTGACATCATTGAGTTATAATCAAACTGGCATTTAAAATGGTATCTATTCTTTAGTAAGAGGTGTCAGGTGATTTTGGCAAAGTATCATATGTCCACATCTAAGTTTAATTTATTTAAAATTCTACTTTATTAAAGAAATCTGCTTCCTGTGGGGTGTAAACAACTCAAATTCGAATTTCAATTAATGGGTTGAATTTAATTAAATTCTGAATTGATCTCAACACTTATGAATAAATCTTCCCTGAGAGATCCAAAAGAAGTTGATGATGGATAGTAAAGAATGCCAAAAAAGCCTTTGTCCAAAAAAATCAAGGCACTGGCGTGTAAGCGTAAAACATGTTAAGCTTTTTATTGTTTGGCTTATGCATAGCAAAAATAAACAAATCCACCAATGCGTTGCGGCTACAACAGCCTTCGTCAGGGTGACCATCAGATCTTTCCTGATTCTGATGTTTCTGCTACATGGACTTAGCAGCAGACCCCCTTTACGCCAAACACAGATCTAAGATCAGCTACCCAAAACCATTAAGAGTCTAAGAGGTAAATAGAAACTGGCCTGAGATCACTATTCAGAGACAACTGCATTACACATACTAAAATATTGTCTCCATTTTCCTCCAGGATACCCCTGCCAAGCTGAAGAAACAAAACAAGATGCAAGCATTGGATCTGATGATTAGAGCTCCCCTAGAAAATGAAGAGGCCCGTCCTCTGAGACTGAGGGTTTTAATGAACCAGCGACGCTATCCCGACAATGAGGTATGTAGCCATAACAAAACATAGAGGTCGGCAAAAGTATCATAAGAAGGAAGTCAAGAAAACCATGGCCCCCGATTTATACAATAGATTTCTGCGATTGACACCCATCCCACATACGCTAGATATTAAGTGTCTACCTACTTGGACACCTCATCTTTTTGTGTGTTCTTATAGGCCTACAGTGTTGTCTCGAATGTCATGGCTATATTTGCGTCATCTCCGTCGACCACCACTTTCTCCCATTGACACCCATTCCAAATTGGCAGGATATGAAGTGCCTACTTAATTGTACGCTTCATAATATTTTGTTGTGTTCTTATAGGCCTATAGTTATTTTCTAAAATGTCACAGCTACATTAGTGTTATCCCTGTCAGCCACCTGATGCATCAATTGCTACCTAGCTTGCGAACAGTCATTGAGAGAACCTGTAGCACAACTAGCCAGCTAAACGCCAATCATTGCTGAATGAGCCATTATGCAATCATTGTGACGTTCAGATGAACACAGCCAAGCCCATGATAACACAAAGGTAGTGTGAAATGTGCACACACACACACACGTGATACGTAAGTGAAGGATACGTTTGATGGGCCGGTGTTGATGATGCAAATCGAACACATTTTGATTGGTTTAGTGCTGAGCGATTAGTGCTTTTTCAGTTTCGATTATCATTTTTTAACATGAAATGCATTGTGGATTATGTGGGTTGAATACTCTAATAGAGTAAAACAATTAATAAAAGCCCCATGATGGTAGTGACTGCCAATTACTGCTTATCACTTATTAACCTTTAATTTATTCACGTTACTTTAATTGAATAAAATATCTAATTTGTGTATATTACATTTGTTTTATTTCATGACCTTATTTCATTCCAAGTAATCTCATCTCTATAGAGCTTCTGCCTATGCTGTTTTACAAAATCACTACCGTATTTCTTAGTCCTTCAAAGTAAATAAGGCATACTTTTATGACTGCTGAATACCAACTAGATTATGTATTTTCAGGGAGAGATACCTCACAAAGCAACAGTTGCTCTCTATATCACCTCACAATTGTGCATTCTTCTCTCTTCAATAGATGGCGTAAAAGAAACAGACCAGACAAGTAGATGGATTATGGTCATTGTAGTTATGTGCTAAAGCATGCTGAATATTGGCCTGTTGGAAACTACAATTCCCTACTAAAAAAAACTGAACGAAGTGGTATTCAAATAATTGAACATACGTCGGTCAATTAAATAAAAAAATACAATTTGGTTAATCGCCCAGCACTAGTTTGTTGATAGCTGAAGTGGTTAGATATTCATTGATATTTCATCATGTTTCCTGTTAGGTGGTCCCGAATGATAAACGGCAAATTCAGAGGCCAGTTCATTCACTCAGGACACAGGAGAAAGACATAGCAGCCACAGGCTTCCAGCGCTTCCTCAATGTCCTCAATGAAGGGGTGGACCTCAACAAGCTCTCAAAGATCGTCAACAACAAAAATGGGTTACTCATTGTGGGCGAGGAGCTACCACAAGTTTGGCCGACTCTGCCCGAGGGTCATGTTGACTCCAGCAGTAGATCCAAGTCTTCTCTAGTTGAGGAGAAGACGAAGGTGAGGCTTGAGGATGAGCAGCGGCACGAGCAGATGCAGACCCTGCTGGAGATCGTTGGGCTGGACTTGGGGGTTGAGGAGTTGGGTCAGCTGACAGACAGGACCAATGACAGGCTGTATGGGAAGATGGGAGACTTAAAAAGGAAGGAGTTCGAGAATGAGAAGGGGAAAAGAGAAAAGGGAAAGCGAGCCCTCATTTAAACATCTTAGTACTTCCTCATTACCATCAGACAGCGCCAGCCCCCTTCTAAACCAGCACTCAAACATGACCGTTGAATACAGCAGCTCTAGTGACAGGGTATGGGACATAGAGAGAGATGGGGACAGATCTGAGAGGGACTGCCACTGACACTCTGGTGCCAGAGACAAGGAAAGAGAGAGGGAGGAGGATATAGTCAGAGAAATGGACAGATCTGAAAGAGATTGAGAGCGAGATGGTCACAGACACTCTAGTACCAGAGATCGGGACAGAGAGGGAGACGAGGACAGAGTCAGAAAAGGGGACACTCCTGCGAGAGAGAGATCCGGGCAAAGATGCTCTCGTACCAGAGAGAAGGACCGAGTCAGAGAAAGGGACAGATCTGAGAGAGACTGAAAGGGAGACGGGCACAGACACTCCAGTACCAGAGAGAGACAAGGACATACCGGTAGTCAGAGAAACTAACAGATCAGAAAGGAACAGAGATAAAGACCGGGACAAAGACCCAGAGACCGCAACTGCCACACTATTACTAGAGACTGGGACATAGAGAGATCTGAGAGGGTTAGGCATGGGGATGAGTCTATAGACGGCCCCATTGAGCTCTACTCATACTCCATGGACCCTACATACCCTGTTTCTCATCCTCCTCATGCATCTATGATGGCAACCTACTCCCCCACCCAGTACTCTCCGTAGATGGCATACCACAGCAGCCCCTACACCATTGCCTTCCCTCCAGGGAGGGGTTATCCCCCTGGTACCATGCCCCCTGATATCATGCTTCCTGGTATTATGTCCCCTGGTACCATGCTTCCTGGAATCATGCCCGCTGGTGCCATGCTGCCTGGTATCAAGCCCCTCCTACCCCCCTCCAGCTCACATCTACTCAGCCTGCTAGCAACCTCCAGCTCTCATCTACCCAGCCTGCTAGCAACCTCCAGCTCTCATCTACCCAGCCTGCTAGCAACCTCCAGCTCACATCTGCCCAGCCTGCTAGCAACCTCCAGCTCACATCTACCCAGCCTGCTAGCAACCTCCAGCTCTCATCTACCCAGCCTGCTACTAGCAACCTCCAGCTCTCATCTACCCAGCCTGCTACTAGCAACCTCCAGCTCTCATCTACCCAGCCTGCTACTAGCAACCTCCAGCTCTCATCTACCCAGCCTGCTACTAGCAACCTCCAGCTCTCATCTACCCAGCCTGCTACTAGCAACCTCCAGCTCTCATCTACCCAGCCTGCTACTAGCAACCTCCAGCTCTCATCTACCCAGCCTGCTACTAGCATACTCCAGCTCACATCTACCCAGCCTTCTAGCATACTCCAGCTCACATCTACCCAGCCTGCTAGCATACTCCAGCTCTCATCTACCCAGCCTGCTACTAGCAACCAGCTTGCTACTAGCAACCTTCAGCTCACATCTACCCAGCCTGCTACTAGCAACCTCCAGCTCACATCTTCCCAGCCTGCCAGCACTCCAGCGGTCTTAAGTCAGAGATGCACATACATCCAGCCCGCTAGCAACCACCATATCACATACACCCAGCCAGCTAGCAACCACAAGGAAAAGAGACAGAAGCATGCAGAAGCCGTAGTGAAAGTGTCCTGTCAGATGGTGACAAAAGTCCCCCGTGGTATTGACCACTCGGATAGCGACAAAGGAGTCCCCCTCTGAAACAGGGCCTAAGAAAGAACTAGAAGGCGAGGAACCACATGCTGACGCTGCAGAGAAAGTGCCTCCTCAGGTGACTGCAATGGACTCTGCGGTCCCCTCTGAATAAAATCTGATAAAAATGTTGTATCCAGGTGTCTTCATGAGGATTCTAATCGGATGTCTAAAGAGGCATCAGTACAAGATGAAGGGGAAGCATCTTGCAAAGAGGAGGAAAAAGGCTTGCCAGTACAAAGGGAAGACACCACTTGTACACACTAAGGAGAAAGTGCCTCCTCTAGAGGCTGCACAGGACTCTGGGGACCCCTCTGAGCCAAAGCCCAAGAAAAAAGAGAAAAAAAACACTAGAGGAAAAAGGAGATATATTCATAACGGTACACAGAACCTATTTGACAAGGGGGAAACTGTCAAAGGCGAAAGCGGATGCTAAATGCACTGAGGCCAATTCTGAACCAGCACCCAAGATGGAAGGGGAGGGAGAAATGACAAGAAGGGAAGGAACTGCTTGCAGATACAATAGAGAAAGTAGTTGATTACAAATGACTCTTGGCTTCCCTCTGAACCAGGGCCCAACAAAAAACCAGAAAGAGGAAGAAACCGTTAGAGGAGAAACTGTTTGCAGATCATATGGAGAAAGTGTCTGCAAAGAGCCCTCAGGCCCTCTTGGAACCAAAGGCCGAGAAGGAGAGGACGACGCAATTAAAGATGGCGAGAAGTTATTTTCAGTGTAATTTATTGGTATTGTGTGTATGTGGTAGGACCTAGGCCGCTCATATATGCTAAGTACCTTTAGCGTCTACTGACGATAGTATCTTCTGGCCGGGGGAGTTTTATTAAGACCCCAGACACTTGCACTAAATGTTAACATGCATCATTTCACACATCGTTTGCGGTACGATTTTGGAAACATAAACGCCTGTTTATTGGGTTAGGGTTCCCACACGGCCATATTTCCATGTTCCAGTGCTGGTTTACGGAAAATGTACAGAGACAGTTGACTACCTGTGCTAATTAGCGATCTGCGTCTCCAAAAACCTGTATAGAAACGGAAGATGGACACCACAAACTCATCAACGAAAAATACTGTCGGCTGCAACTGTTAAAACCAGTTTTATAAACTGTGGTTTGAGGCCTGATTTCTGATTGGCTGAAAGCCATGGTATATCAGACCGTATACCACAGGTATGACTAACCATTTAGTTTTACGGCTCTAATTACGTTGGTAACCAGTTTATAATATCAATAAGGCTCCTCTGGGGTTTGGGATTATGACCAATACCACTGCCAAGGGCTGTGTCCAGGCACTCTGCTACCCTCGTCAGGCACTCTGTGTTGCATCGTACATAAGAAAAGACCTTAGCCGTGGAATATTGACCATATACCACTCTTCCTCTGGCCTTATTGCTTTTATAACACTGGAGTAAATGTATATTTTGCATATGAAAGTAGATGGCTTTATGTTTCTAGAACGTTACCTCAATTTAGATGGAGTATTTGGCTGCCAGAGACAATTCGCCTGTTAATAAACCAAATAAGGGTGTGGAGTTTACTTGGTCTGGTCAGGAAAAACTCCTGGCCCTGGACATTAGTACATGTGTATCAATGCGATGAAAAGACTAGCTGCGGAATTATGTTTGTAAGTTGTCATGCCATGCCTGTCATAGCTAAAAGAACTGCCAATGTTTCATTCCTCAGTTTGGTCAGCCCACCGATTTCTATGGATCATCTTTCACTTTGTAAATATGTAATTGAATAAAATATTCTGTCTAATATTGTAAGTGTGTAGTGTGTCATATTTCAACGCATTGAGCTTCACAGTCCTTTTCAGGGACACCTTCCATTGGTTTTGTATTAGAAAATCCCATGCACTTTCGCATTCTGCCCTATTGGTGGCAGTATTGGAATTTTTGGTCCTATGAAGCTGAAATAATTTAACTCGAATTAGGGGCCTGGAAACGAGTTTATTGTTTGATCAGTTACGGTTCTAACAATTGAACAATGTTCAATAGTATTTCCAAGTCAAAGCACTTCGATTTTTTTTCAGACTCTGGTTGTGTACGTGCAAGTTATCGGTACCTCTGAAGATCCAGAACGAGACGGCGAACACAAAGGCCTGCGAAGGTAGCATTAGCGCGTTAGAAGGGGGCAGACGGGAGGTAAACAATTATTACAATAATTGCGGGGGCACCTTTTAAGTGGCAACGTGACTTTAGATTTGGATATTTTATATATTTTGTCGATATTCTCCTACCTGGCATGCTTACATTTGACAATATTTAGCTAGCAAGCTATATGCGGGCCTGCTCTGAAAATTAGATGACTACCTAGCACATTTCAGCTGACATTCAAAACAATATTTTACAAGCAGGTTGGCATTATATAAGCCAAATTTAACTACCTATATATTGGAACTTGTTTGTTAGAAGCCTGTTAATTACTTTGAGTCCTTATGTCTTGCCTTGAACAGGCATATCTGGGCAAAGAACATCCAATGTAGCATAATCAACGACAAAACATGTTTATATTCATCACATGCTTAACGTTAGTGATATAGTTGTCACCCAGACACACAGTACAGTTCACCACCCCTTTATTCTCTGGAGTATCAGCCCAGCTCAGGCACCTTGGCAGAATGTACCCAATGGATCCAGAGAGGCGCAGTCACCAGAGGGAGTATGAAGAACCAGAGACATGCAGTCAGCGGGAGGAGTATGAAGAACCAGAGACATGCAGTCACCAGAGGGAGTACGGAGAACCAGAGACATGCAGTCACCAGAGGGAGTATGAAGAACCAGAGACATGCAGTCACCAGAGGGAGTATGGAGAACCAGAGACATGCAGTCACCAGAGGGAGTACGGAGAACCAGAGACATGCAGTCACCAGAGGGAGTACGAAGAACCAGAGACATGCAGTCACCAGAGGGAGTATGAAGAACCAGAGACATGCAGTCACCAGAGGGAGTACGAAGAACCAGAGACATGCAGTCAGCGGAAGGAGTATGGAGAACCAGAGACATGCAGTCACCAGAGGGAGTATGGAGAACCAGAGACATGCAGTCAGCGGAGAGAGTATGGAGAACCAGAGACATGCAGTCAGCAGAGAGAGTATGGAGAACCAGAGAGATGCAGTCAGCGGAGGGAGTACAGAGAACCGAGTTCAGGGCAATGGGACTATGGCCTTGAGATGAGAGGCAACTGCCAGGCTATGGCCAGAGATCTCTACAGTGAATACTCTAGCATGAGGAGGACTAGAGAAGATTGGGAGGACTATGGTGCTTCCTCTGATATGAGCTACACAATGGACCCATCGTCCAGAGACTGGAGCGAAGGCTCATTGTGGGGTAGTGCTGCTCCCTTCTCCCCAGACACAGATGGGGAGGTTGATGGAGATCCTGTGGAGCTCAGTGTGGAGGACCTGGAGCTCCTTCGGAACAGGATGGAGCTGGAGATCATCGAGGAACAGATTGCCCTTAAAAAAGCTGTTCTTGCCATGGAATTGGTTGGGCCTGAATCAAAGGCCATCTGTAAACAGAAGACGAAGGACAAGGACCTTGAAGTGTTAACAACAAATGTTTCCAATAAAGATGTTACTCTTAAAGAGAGGGTGAATTGCATTTTGAGAAAGCGGGCATGGACCAATGAATGTCGCTCAAAGGTATGTGCTTGTTACTACTTCTGTATTGATGAATCGATTGATTTCCTGATGTTTGATGCACTGTTCTGTTCCATTACATAGACTAAGGAGAGGCAGTTGAATAACCACCAAGTGAAGATCTAGAATCAGTTACCCATAAACCTGTTTTCATTAACCATTTAGAGGTAAAAAAAAAATATTAAACTGACCTTAGATCAGTATTCAGGGACAACGTAGGCTTGATCAGCATCATACATCTTCAAAGTCTTTCTTAGTTCTTTGTGTGTCCTTTTCAGGAAATGTGTCTTACATCGCAAACTCAACAGCACAACTTCACCACATACACATAAATACAATAGGGATGTGCATCTTTCCCTTTCAAGACGATTTGACATGTATCTAGATGCATGTGCTCTGATACGGGAACGATACGTTTTAGTTTGAAAGGATTCGGGTTTGATTAGAGAATTAATAGATTTGGGTTTGATACACTCACATTTGTAGCATAAACACATCCATTTTCCATTCTGAATTGAAACGTGCTGCTGATTTAGCTCATAAGCTGGGCCTCAGAGCTGGAGCTGTGTGTGAGTAAACTATATACAGTGCCTTCGGAAAGTTCATACCCCTCGACTTTTTCCAAATTTTTTTTAACATTAGTCTGATTTCTAAAAATGATTAAATCAAATTTCTCCTCACACAATCTACACATCTACACACAATACTCCAAAAGGACAAAGCAGAAACGGGTTTAGGCATTTTTGCTAATTCATCATGCGGGGAAAAGGAAACCGCACACTGCTCTTGATAGTATCACCGATCATTAAAAAAAAACTGAAATCACATTTACATAAGTATTCAAACCCTTTACTCAGTACTTTGTTGAAGCACCTTTGACTGCGACTACAGCCTCAAGTCTTCTTGGGTATGACTCTACAAGCTTGGCACACCTGTATTTGGGGAGTTTCTCCCATTCTTCTCTGCAGATCCTCTCAAGATCTGTCAGGTTGGATGGGGAGCGTTGCTGCACAGCTATTTTCAGGTCTCTCCAGAGATGTTCAAGTCTGGGCGCTGACTGGGCCACACAAGGACATTCAAAGACTTGTTCCGAAGCCACTCTTGCGTTGTCTTGGCTGTGTACTTAGGGTTGTTGTTCTGTTGGAAGGTGAACCTTGGTCCCAGTCTGAGGTCCTGAGCGCTCTGGAGCAGGTTTTCATCAAGGCTCTCTCTGTACTTTGCGTCAGTCATCTTTCCCTCGATCCTGACCAGTCTCCCAGTCCCTGCTGCTGAAAAACATCTCCACAGCATGATGCTGCCACCGCCATGCTTCACCATAGGGATGGTGCCAGGTTTCCTCCAGACGTGACTCTTGGCATTCAGGCTAAAGAGTTCAATCTTGGTTTCATCAAACCAGAGAATCTTGTTTCTTTAGGTGCCGTTTGGCAAGCTCCAAGCGGGCTGTCATGTACCTTTTACTGAGGAGTGGCTTCCGTCTGGCCACTCTGCCATTTAAAGCCTGATTTAGTGGAAGTTTCTCCCATCTCCACAGAGACTCTAGAGCTCTGTCAGAGTGAACATCGTGGTCACCTCCCTGACCAAGGCCCTTCTCCCACGATTGCTCAGTCTGGCCTCGCGGCCAACTCTAGGAAAAGTCTTGGTGGTCCAAACTTCTACTATTTAAGAATGATGGACGGCACTGTATTCCTGGGGACCTTCAGTGCTGCAAAAATGTTTTGTTACCCTTCCCCAGATCTGTCTCGTAGCTCTACAGACAATTCCTTCAACATCATGGCTTGGTTTTTGCTGTGACATGCACTGTCAACTGTGGGACCTTTATAGACAGTTGTGTGTAGAGGTCGACCGATTAATCGGAATGGCCGATTAATTAGGGCTGATTTCAAGTTTTCATAACAATCGGAAATCTGTGTTTTTGGGCGCCGATTTCCTTTTTTTGTTGTAATTTTTTTGTTTGTAATACCTTCATTTAACTAGGCAAGTCAGTAAAGAACACATTCTTATTTTAAATGATGGCATAGGAACAGTGGGCAGAACGACAGATTTTCACCTTGTCAGCTCAGGGGATCCAATCTTGCAACCGTACAGTTAACTAGTCCAACGCTCTAACCATTGAACTCCACAAGTAGCCTGCCTGTTACGCGAATACAGTAGAAGCCAAGGTAAATTGCTAGCTAGCATTAAACTTAACTTTTTAAAAAAACAATCAATCGTAATCACTAATCCATTTTAGCAGGAAATATTAACCAGGTGAAATAGTGTCATTTCTCTTGCGTTCATTGCACTTAGAGTCAGGGTATATGCAACAGTTTGGGCTGCCTGGCTCATTGCGAACTAATTTGCCAGAATTTTACGTAATTATGACATAACATTGACGGTTGTGCAATGTAACAATAATATTTAGACTTAGGGATGCCACCCGTTAGATAAAATACCGAACGGTTCCGTATTTCACTGAAATAATAAACGTTTTGTTTTCGAAATGATAGTTTCCGGATTCGACCATATTAATGAACAAAGGCTCGTATTTCTGTGTGTTATTATGTTATAATTAAGTCAGATTTGATAGAGCAGTCTGACTGAGCAGCAGCAGACCCGTAATCATTCATTCAAACAGCACTTTCATGCGTTTTGCCAGCAGCTCTTCGCAAGCACAGCGCTGTTTATGACTTCAAGCCTATCAGCCTAATGGCTGGTGTAACCAATGTGAAATGGCTAGCTGGGTGTGCGCTAATACCGTTTCAAACGAACGTCACTCGCTTTTAGATTTGGAGTAGTTATTCCCCTTGCGCTGCAAGGGACGCGGCTTTTGTGGAGTGATGGGTAACGCTGCTTCGAGTGTGGCTGTTGTCGATGTGTTCCTGGTTCGAGCCCAGGTAGGGGCGAGGAGAGGGACAGAAGCTATACTGTTACACTGGCAATACTATAGTGCCTATAAGAACATCCAATAGTCAAAGGTATATGAAATACAAATGGTATAGAGAGAAATTGTCCTATAAATACTATATTAACTACAACCTAAAACCTCTTACCTTGGAATATTGAAGTCTCATGTTAAAAGGAACCACCAACTTTCATATCTTCTCATGTTCTGAGCAAGGAACATGAATGTTAGCTTTTTTTTACATGGCACACATTTTTACATGGCACATATTGCATATTGGCACATATTACTTTCTTCTCCAACACTTTGTTTTTGCATTATTTAAACCAAATTGAACATGTTTCATTATTTATTTGAGGCTAAATTGATTTTATTGATGTATTAAATTAAGTTAAAATAACTGTTCATTCAGTATTGTTGTAATTGTCATTATTACAAATAAGTAAATTGGCCGATTAATCGGTATCGGCTTTTTTGGTCCCCCAATAATCGGTATTGGCGTTGAAAAATCATAATCGGTCGACCTCTAGTTGTGTGCCTTTCCAAACCATGTCCAATCAATTGAATTTACCACAGGTGGACTCCAATCAAGTTGTAGAAACACCTCAAGGATGATCAATGGAAACAGGTTGCAACTGAGCTCAGTTTTGAGTCTCACAGCAAAGTGTCTGAATACTTATGTAAATAATGTATTTCAGATTTTTATGGGGTATTGTGTGTGGATTGCTGAGGATTATATATATATATATTTTGTCAATTTTGGAATAAGGCTGTAACGTAACAATATTTGGAGAAAGTCAAGGGGTCTGAATACTTCCCGAAGGCACTGTATGTCTATGGTGTGTGTACTATGTAGGCACCTGATCTGGCCGTAAGGGAGACTAGGCATCTACCCACCCCCCTGGCAGATTTGGGGGGACAATGTTTTATGGTTCTGTAATCGGCATAACCCACTAACTAACTTTGTCATTTTTAGTTAGTGGGTTATCTCAAAATTGAATGGTTTCAAAATCAAATGTTTTTTCTTTCTGTTGGTCAGAATAGTTTGTTTAATTCTCTGATACTGGTGGTGCCGGTACATTCAATATTTTCCTCAATTTACTCCAGGAGGCTGCCAACCAGAAGGTCCCTCCCAAGCTTGTTCTCCATCCGCCCAAAGTGGTCAAAAGCTTTGTGGAACGGATGAACGAGTCCATCCTGCACAAAGACAGCAGTTTGAAGAGCAGCCTTACCCTGGACGTCCATGAAGAGGAGCATCCTCTGAAACTCAAAGTGGAGGCTTTATTGGCGCAGCGACACAATTCCACGGTGAATAAGGAGGTATGTACTATGTACCATATCTGGGATCAATTGTGTTTTGGAAGCGGACCAGCATACACGTTTAAAATGTATATAGCTGTTGCAGTGGATGGTTATTTGTTGACATTTCTTCATGTTTGGTCCCTTATCCCATTGTTCAGGACAAAGCAGCCAAGGGCTTCCAGCACTTCCTCGATGTCCTCAACAAAGGGGTGGACATCGACAGGCTCTCAAAGATTGTCAACAATTTCAAGGATTTACCCTCTATGGGAGAGGAGCTGCCACAAGGTCAGCCGCCTCCACTTCATGGCCAGCCCGAGACCAACTCTAAGAATGAGAGGAAGGTGCCCTCTCGCAAAAGGCGCTCCCGATTTGATGAGTTCCCACAAGGTTCGTTCAATATACTCTGGGGTCAGCCCACACTACTCGGGGTTCAGCCCAATCCGTTTGGGGATCTGTTGCGTCAAGTGGCCCAAGCAGGTAACGTTCTGCCACAGCACCGCAGTCTCTTACAAAATGGAGGAGGAGAGATTGGGCAACATAGCCTTAGCTTAGGCTTCATCCAGGCTATGGATAGCCCAAAAAACAAAAAGCCCAAGTCTACACAGGTGGATGAGACGAGGAAAGGGAGGCTTAAGTCCAAGTCTCCACCTGTTGAGCCGAAGGGGAAAGGAAGGCATAAGTCCAAGTCTCCACCTGTTGAGGAGAAGAGGAAAGGGAGGCTTAAGTCCAAGTCTCCACCTGTTGAGGAGAAGAGGAAAGGGAGGCTTAAGTCCAAGTCTCCACCTGTTGAGCCGAAGGGGAAAGGAAGGCATAAGTCCAAGTCTCCACCTGTTGAGGAGAAGAGGAAAGGGAGGCTTAAGTCCAAGTCTCCACCTGTTGAGGAGAAGAGGAAAGGGAGGCTTAAGTCCAAGTCTCCACCTGTTGAGCCGAAGGGGAAAGGGAGGCTTAAGTCCAAGTCTCCACCTGTTGAGGAGAAGAGGAAAGGGAGGCTTAAGTCCAAGTCTCCACCTGTTGAGGAGAAGAGGAAAGAGAGGCTTAAGTCCATGTCTCCACCTGTTGAGGAGAAGAGGAAAGGGAGGCTTAAGTCCAAGTCTCCACCTGTTGAGGAGAAGAGGAAAGGGAGGCTTAAGTCCATGTCTCCACCTGTTGAGGAGAAGAGGAAAGAGAGGCTTAAGTCCATGTCTCCACCTGTTGTGGAGAAGGGGAAAGGGAGGCTTAAGTCCATGTCTCCACCTGTTGAGGAGAAGAGGAAAGAGAGGCTTAAGTCCATGTCTCCACAGGTGGAGGAGAAGAGGAAAATGAGGCCTGAGGATGAGCAGAAGTACGGACAGATCCAGAGCCTGCTGCAGACTGTTGGGCTGGATCTGGGGGTGGAAGAGTTGGGCCGACTGAACGACAGGATCCAGGAGAGGCTGTATGGGAAGAAGAGAGACCTGGGGAAGAAGGGGGGCAAGAAAGAAAGCGTGTGGGGGGTTGAGAAAGAGGAGAGCAAGAAGGACAAAGAGGAGAGTGAGAAAGATAAACAGAAGGAGAAAGAGGAGAGTGAGAAAGATAAACAGAAGGAGAAAGAGGAGAGCGAGGAAGATAAACAGGAGGAGAAAGAGGAGAGCGAGGAAGATAAACAGGAGGAGAAAGAGGAGAGCGAGGAAGATAAACAGGAGGAGAAAGAGGAGAGCGAGGAAGATAAACAGGAGGAGAAAGAGGAGAGCGAGGAAGATAAACAGGAGGAGAAAGAGGAGAGCGAGGAAGATAAACAGGAGGAGAAAGAGGAGAGCGAGGAAGATAAACAGGAGGAGAAAGAGGAGAGCGAGGAAGATAAACAGGAGGAGAAAGAGGAGAGCGAGGAAGATAAACAGGAGGAGAAAGAGGAGAGCGAGGAAGATAAACAGGAGGAGAAAGAGGAGAGCGAGGAAGATAAACAGGAGGAGAAAGAGGAGAGCGGGAAAGATAAAGAGGAGAGCGCATGCTCAAGTAAATGTCACAGTATTACCTTGTTATCAGATAGCTCCAACTCCAGCCCTCCTTGCCATCGGTGGACCGCAAAATACAAACGCTCTAGCACCAGAGACCAGGACCGAGACAGAGACAGGGGCAGATCTGAGAGAAACAGAGACAGACGCTCAAGCACCACAGACCAGGACAGAGAGAGAGACAGAGACAGGGGCAGATCTGAGAGAGACAGAGACAGACGCTCAAGCACCAGAGACCAGGACAGAGACAGAGACAGGGGCAGATCTGAGAGAAACAGAGACAGACGCTCAAGCACCACAGACCAGGACAGAGAGAGAGACAGAGACAGGGGCAGATCTGAGAGAGACAGAGACAGACGCTCAAGCACCAGAGACCAGGACAGAGAGAGATACAGAGACAGGGGCAGATCTGAGAGAGACAGAGACAGACGCTCAAGCACCAGAGACCAGGACAGAGAGAGATACAGAGACAGACGCAAGCACCAGAGACCAGGACAGAGACAGAGACAGGGGCAGATCTGAGAGAGACAGAGACAGACGCTCAAGCACCAGAGACCAGGACAGAGAGAGATACAGAGACAGACGCTCAAGCACCAGAGACCAGGACAGAGAGAGAGACTGGGGCAGATCTGAGAGAGACAGACACTCTAGTACCAGAGAGCTGGATAGATATAGATGGTGGGAGACAGAAAGGAAAATACGCTCTAGTACTAGAGACGGGGACAGAGAGTGGGACAGGAGCAGATCTGAGAGAGACAGACTATCTAGTACCAGAGACAGATCAGAGAAAGATGGTGATGGAGACAGATCTGAGAGAGACAAGGACAGAGAGAGATGGTGGGAGCGAGACAAAGAGTGGGATGGGGACAAGGAAAGCTTCCGGGGGCTTTACCCATACTCCAACGATCCTACACACCCTCGTGCATCTTTGATGGCAACCGACCCAGTGCAGTACTCTCAGTACATGGCATACCACGGCAGCCCCTACGCCGGCGCCTTCCCTCCAGGGTGTAGCTTTCCCCCTGGTATCGTGTTCCCTAGTACCATGCCCCCGAGTACCGTGCTCCCTGGTACAGTGCCCCTCCCTAACCCCCTTGGGTATCCACTGTACCCCAACTGCCCACCTTCTTACTATAGTGACCCTTCAGAAAGATTTTTCCAGCCATACACACAGGCCACTGGAAACCCTCCGTTCACAAACATGGATGTACAAGTGCAGGACCCAGACGCATCCCTGAGCATCCCTGAACAGGAAATAGAGACTGTGTGGCCCAGACTTGTCCATCCCAGCATAAACCAAGACTCAAAGCCGGCCAGACTAAACCGTTTGAGTATAAAAGTGCAACTGAAGAGGGAACGCTATCGGATTAACTTGATTAATCGCAAAAATATACAAGAATTGAGGCAGCTTAAAGAAACTCGTCTGGTGGCTGCCAAGGAGCCCGGTATAAAGAAAGTGCCAGAAGGAGATGCAGTCATAGAAGGGGAGAAACTGCATTTTGTGGTCCCTCCGGTGGCTACAACGTATTCTGGGGCACCCTGTAGAACAGGATTCCCAAATAGAAAAGGGAGAAAGGGGAAAACACTGGAAGAAAAAGGAGGTTTATTCAACCAAGGTTTATCCATGAGAAACAGAGCCTATATGACAAGGTGGAAACTGCGTTTGGCGGAAGCGGTTGCAAAAGGCCTTGAGGTCCCCTCTGAACCAGAGCCCAAGACGGCGCCAGAAGCGAAGGACAAATCATTGACAGAATGGCAGAGGCTGTTTGCAGACTCTGTGGCGAATGTGGCTGCAACGGACCTATCTGCCCTCTCTGAACCCGAGGCTGAGAAAAAGCCAGACTGGGAGACCGAGCAGAAAAGGACAGACGAAGAGATGAAGGTGAAATTAAAGAAAAAGGTTTGTGACATTTAGAGTTCTGAGACCACATTTGCTCGAATGAATCAAAGTACTGTCTTTGCTATGAAGGTACTTCACTAATTTGTGATGTCCCCTATTGGTTATGAAGAATGCATGTCTGCATCTATTCTAAACGTTAATACATTTCATCCCCAGAGAGTGGCAGAAACACCAAAACCTTGATATGTGTCCCTCTTGATTTTCTACTAATTAAATAGTGAGGATTTGAGATATCAATATGACAAAGCCTTTTTAAAGACAATAATTCTGTTGTTTTTTTCCGCAGCTTGGCGAGTTCAACCTGAAGATGAAGCAGAAATCGACACATTTAAAAGAAGTCCCATCAGAAGCCCCATCAGAAGCCCCAACATAACCTGAAAGGGCGGCTGTTGTGGGTAAAACAGCTTGAAATTCAACATCTGTTTCATGTCAATGAATGTGTAGTCAGATAACACCTTAAAATGGAAGATGTCACTAATAATACCTAGAGAATCTTTTATTTGTGACACTCACGCAATGACATCATTCATCTCAAGTCTTCTTCTTTTCTGCTGATCTTCACAGTGCGTCATGAGCTCACCTCCCCTTCGAACCTGCTGCTGACCCATCCAGACCCTGTGGACATCCGTTGGCTAACACTCTCTTTATCTAATATACACTCACTGGCCAGTTTATTAGGTACATAACGGGTCGGATCCTCCTTTTCCTCCAGAACGGCCTGAATTGTTCGGGGCATTCTACAAGTTGTCTGAAACGTTCCACGTGGATGCTGGTGCGATTGCATCACGCAGTTGCTGCAGATTGGACGGCAATACATTCATGCTGCAAACAGCCCATTCCATCTCATCCCAAAGATGCTGTACTTGGTTGAGGTCTGAGGACTGCACAGGCCACTCAAGTAAACTGAACTTGCTGTCATGCTCCTCGATTGTCCAGTGTTGATGATCACATGCCCACTGGAGCTGCTGCTTCTTGTTTTTAGCTGTGGAACCCGGTGTGGTCGTCTGCTGCAATAGCCCATCCGTGACAAGGATCGACAAGTTGTGCATTCTGAGATGCTGTTCGGCACACCGCCATTTTTTCTGTTTGTGGCCCGTCTGTTAGCTTACACGACTCTTGCCATTCTCTTTGACCTCTCATCAACGAGTTGTTTTCGCCAACAGGACTGCTGCAGAATGGAGTTTTTTTGTTTGTTTGTTGCATCATGCGCAGGGTAGCCTAGTGGTTAGAGCGTTGGACTAGTAACCGGAAGGTTGCAAGTTCAAACCCCCGAGCTGACAAGGTACAAATCTGTCGTTCTGCCCCTGAACAGGCAGTTAACCCACTAGGCCGTCATTGAAAATAAGAATTTGTTCTTAAACTGACTTGCCTAGTTAAATAAAGGTAAAATAAATTCTCGGTTAACACTAGACACTGTTGTGCCTGTAAAGCCCAGGAAGGTGCCCGTTTCTGAGATACAGGCGTGTCTGGCACCGACGATCATAACATGCTTAAAGTCGCTTAGGTCAGTTATTTTGTACATTCTAACGTTCAATGGAACAGTAACTGAATGCCTCCCTGTCTCCCTGCTTTATATAGCAAGTCACGGCCACGTGACTCACTGTCTGTAAGAGCGATCCATTTGGGGTGGGGTACCAAATTAACTGGCCGATGAGTGAGTTGTTTTTGGGAGTATCTGTTCTTTATTTGACTATTTTTATTTTTGACTACTTTTACTTTTACTTTGCTACATTCGTAAAGAAAATAATGTACTTTTTACTCAATACAATTTCCCTGACACCAAAAAGTACTCATTACATTTTGAATACCTAGCAGGACAGGAAAATGGTCCAATTCACACACTTATCAGAACATCCCTGGTCATCTCTACTGCCTCTGATCTGGCGGCCTGAGTATTAGTGTGTGTGTCTGGCTATCCGTAAATTAAGAGAACACATTGTGCCGTCTGGTTAGCTTAATATAAGGAATTTGAAATGATTTTACCTTTTGATACTTAAGTATATTTTAGCAATTACATTTACTTTTGATACTTCGGTATCTTTAAAACCAAATACTTTTAACGTAAGTAGTATTTTACTGGGTGACTTTTACTTGAGTCATTTTCTTTACTTTTGCTCAAGTATGACGATTGGGTAGTTTTTCCACCACTGATTGCATTCTACCACCTGGAATGCCATTGCATTCTACCACCTGAATATTTCTAGATTTGTGCACTGAACAAAAACATAAACGCAACATGTGAAGTGGTGAAGAAAAAAAAATCCAGGAAAAGTTCCATATGCACACATTTGTTTACATCTGTGTTCGTGAGCTTTTCTCCTTTGCCAAGATAATCCATCCACCTGACAGTTGTGTCATAAAGAAGCTGATTAAACAGCATGATCATTACACAGGTGCACCTTGTGCAGGGGACAATAAACGGCCACTTTAAAATGTACAGTTTTGTCACACAACACAATGTTGCAGATGTATCAAGTTTTGAGGGAGAATGCTGACTGCAGGAATGTCTACCAGAGCTCTTGTCGGATAATTTAATGTTGATTTCTCTACCATAAGCTACCTCCGTCGTTTTAGAGAAATAGTCAGTACGTACAACCGGCCTCACAACCGCAGACCACGTGGAGGGTGCTGTGGAGCATTTCTGTCTAGTGAAGCCCTTTTGTGGGGAAAAAAATATTTCTGATTGGCTTATCCTGGTGGTGGGTGGGTGGCCCTGGCTGCCAAGTGGGTGGGCCTATGCCCTCCAAGGCCCAACCATGGCTACACCTCTGCCCAGTCATGTGAAATCCATAAATTAGTGCCTAATGAACTTATTTCCTTATTTGAACTCTTAACTCAGTAAAAACTTAGAAATTGTTGCATGTTGCTATTATATTTTTGTTCAGTATAATAATACCACCATAGGTTTGTCTTTTGGCCATATCCTCTGAGGATTCATATTGAAATTTTTTTTCAGTGTACTGTATGTTCAGATTGCTTTTATGGCATGGGCAGTACCAGGAGGTTGTTTTAGTTATAAAAGCCAGATAACTGTCTTAACTATTTTCAATCCCAAGCTTATAGATCCTGTTTCATTTTGTAAATATTTAACTGAATAAACTGCTTTCTTTGTAGAGTGGAGTAATGTATCATTTGTAGAGTGGAGTAATGTATCATTTGTAGAGTGGAGTAATGTATCATTTCTACCTAATTGTGTCAATTAAAAAATGAATCATGAATTAAGTTATGGCGAGATATAAAACACATTTGAATTTAATAGAAGATCATGTCTGGCATTCATCTTAGTAAATTCATGTACAGTATATTTGTAGAGTTAGTGTATAGTTTGAACTTCAGATTTGTGTGCGTTCTTGTGTTCCCCTGTTTTCAGGAAGAGATGCAGTCTGAAGCACATGGCATTCTCATATTTTCCACAACTCAAGAAGACAAATACAAGATTGTATTGTAGTACACAATTTTTTTGTAGATTAAAAAAAATAAACCCAACAGTTGTTGCAAATATACAGCACTTGTTCTGTTAAACAAAACTAAGTAAAACACCAAATAAATTACACAAATAGCCAAAATATGAGTCTTTTGAAAAAACCCTAATCAAGTCGAATCTCCAGCAGTCATTTGGAGTGACGTATCATCCCATATTACTTGGTGAATAGGAGAGCTGTGTGTGTATGTCTGTAACCCTAATTTAAAGCTCATCCCTCTCCTCTCCTTCACAGAGGCAGGCTTCCCTCTGGCTGTTCATGTAGGGCCTGCAGCCCAGAGTCCAGACTGTGTTGAACAGGGTGTCTGCTACCGTCTCACAGGCTAGAAGGTAAAGAGGGACATGGGGATGAGAGTTAATTACTGGCCTATTTAAACAAACAAAATATCAATAGGCCTGATGAAAGTGCAATGAAGTTCAGGTATAGGGCTGTAGGTGTAATCTGTGGCTCTGTATGAAAAGTGTACAAGCTGTCAAATCTTAGATTTTTACTTAATTCCTTGCGCCCCCTCAATGTTTATTGGAGAAAGTTTGAGGGGAGGGATGTTGGCGCCTCCTGCAATGGACTTTGAGAGAGAGTTGAGGAACAGAGGAATCAAGGGCTTGATGGCTTATATACTTTTCAGACTGGAACTCTCCATGTACACTGCATCAGGTTGACTGACCTTCGACCTTTGACATGAAGCCCAGGCTCTTCTTGAGGTCAGAGCAGATGCTGTGGAGACACCAGCGGAACTTGGAGTCGCAGCGGTACTTGTTGGAGCCGCAGGTGTCGTAACACATGTCCAGCTGATTGCAGCACTTAGTCATGGCAGGAATACCCAGATCAACCTTGATGGAACAGGACAAGGGTGGTGAGTGTATGTGTGTGGTGTGCTATAATGGTGTTATACACTAAGTGTACAAAACATTAGGAACACCTTCCTAATATTGAGTTGCACCAACTTTTGCCCTCAGAACAGCCTCCATTTGTCGGGGTGTGGACTCTACAAGGTGTCGAAAGCGTTCCACAGGGATGCTGGCCAATGATGACTCCAATGCTCAAGTTGGCTGGATGTCCTTTGGGTGGCGGACTATTCTTGATACACACAGGAAACGGTTGACCGTTTACAAACCCAGCAGCATTGCAGTTCTTGACACGCTCAAAACGGTGCGCCTGGCACCTACTACCATACCTTGTTCAAAGGCACTCAAATATTTTGTCTTGCCCATTCATCCTCTGAATGGCACACATACACAGTCCATGTCTCACTTGTCTCAAGGCTTAAAAATCCTACTTTAACCTGTCTCCTCCCCTTCATCAACACTGATTTGAAGTGGATTTAACAAGTGACATCAATAAGGGATCATAGTGTTCACCTGGTCAGCCTGTCATTGAAGGAGCAGGTGTTCCTAATGTTTTGTACACTCAGTGCATGCATACTCTTCAATCTGTATATTATTGGAGTTGTATGACCAATGTACAAGTCGAAAAATACTTGATTGGGGAAATGTTTCACCGAGCATTAATGTGTGGGTGTGCGCGTGTGTCCAATCATCTACATATGCATACACTATTGGGTACCGGAAGGCCTAGGAAGTAGGCGCTGCATCCGTTGGGCTCTGGCATCTGGTAGTCAGGGCGAGGAAGAGCAGCTTTACCTGAGGTAGAAAGAATGTTAGAGACATCAGTTCCCTTCAATTCAAGAAATGCCATGAGGAATATTTATTTCCACTTTTAATTTATTTTTAAATCCAAAGAGGAAAGTAGGAACTGGAATTTCAGTTTTACTTGATAAATTCATTGAATTGACTTGAAATGGAACTGAACCCATCCTTGTTTGCCATCCACACTTGATTGACCAACCCAGCAAAGGGAGCCCACTGGTCACAGATGTCAATTCAAAGTCTACTCCACACTGGTTCAACCTAATTTCATTGAAATGATGTGGAAACAATGTTGATTCAACCAGTGTGTGCCCAGTGGGAGGTTGGATGTCCATAAATTGTATGTCAGACAACATATGTTGTTGGAGAAGATTATCAGTTCATCAATGGTGGCAACCAAAACAGAGTCCATGATCAACACAGGTAAAGCCCATGGGACATGTGATATCAAAGGTGAAGACTACAGCCTAGCTGTGAATCACTGAGTAGTTCACACTTTACCTCATGACACCTCTGCCAGCTCTCTCTCCTTGCTCATAGTCCACTGACTAAGGAGCATTATCAGATGTGAGGTGATAAAGGTTATTAGTAATGTCAAAGGAATTCCTAGTATAAGCTCTCCCTAATCAGTGATATGGTGTTCTTGCATTTAAGAGTTTAAATGGCTTCAACATGAGGATGTGTTAAAGACCTCAGAAAATCTTAATGTCCATGTTTATCTCCATTGGGTACCATCTCACTAATCTATAATGGATCTCTACCTGCCCGGATAATCGTTACGCAATTTGAATTTAGGATCGCATGGAAGCGGTCTATACAGAACAGAATATCTCGGCTAACTAATCACTAACCTGGTCTAGGTGGGCTTGTTTCGCCAACTCCTCTGACTATCGTTGGCATGCCACACATATGATACATGTATGATAGGCTAGCCAGAGGAGACGGTCATGTTCTTACCATATCTACAGCGGTACTGGCACACTCCATCGCGTCCGCCCATAAGCTCCAGCACGGAGTCAAAGTATCCATTGACGGCTTCAAAGCCTCCCCTAACGGAGTTCAGTCCCCACTCGTCCTCATCCTCTGCCTGGGAGGGGTCGACAGGGGCCTGGCTTGGGTCCACTGGTGCAGGTTCCTCAGCGTCCTGGGAGAGGGTCCCCTGGGTGGAGAGGCTCAAAACCAGAAGGAGAGCAAGGGAGGCCCAGTGCGTCATTGTGGTTCAGAGAAGCGGAGGGACAGCTAGGGACACAGCGTTGACGATCCACCGAGTTCAGCTGGAGGAATGAGAGAAGCACAAACACAGAGAGAGAGAGGGAACGAGACAACTCACTCTGTCACGTCAACCGGCACCCAGACCTGGACTTTGAGCTAGACACCGGGACAGCCTCCACTGTGGAGGAACGAAGGTCAGCTCCTATCTAGATTGTATTTCTGTTTCAAAGGTGCCCAATGTGTGCTATATGTATCTGTTTCGTTGTAATCATATTGGTCTCAGTGTTTTGACTATGATCCTATAAAGACTTGATGTTCTGTTTTGACTATGATCCTATAAAGACTGACGTTCTGTCACCAATTTTGACTATATCAAAAGACTGGTGATTATGGCATGAAACAGTCAACTAACTAATTGTACTTCACACTTGTTCACTATTCAGTTTTCTTACAAATTATGGTTAGAAAAAAAATCAATGCCCTGCATTACTACACTTGACTTATTAAACAAATAACATTGGCAAAGCTTGGCCCAGAGACCTAATTGTGTCACTTATACTACTGATTATTTATCTTTCAACACGTTCTAGTGTGCTGATAGAACATGCCCTTTAAATGTTTTTATTTTTATTTTTTATTAACAACAAATCAATACATAAAGCACATGAGGGAACACAAGCATACATATATTAAACAATGGACAATCGAGCTAGGGGCGGGCCTGGGGGCGGGGCTAGGGGGTACAATATCACATTACAATTACACAAGGACCTTAAGGGACATACATATACTTACAATTCTAACAGCTTTTTTGTTAGTAGAGCATTTAACCGTCTTAAAATACAGTTCCATTTCTTTTTGTAGGGTACAAAAATGTGTTTTTTGGTTTGTAAATTTGAATTTGTGTATATGAAATTTGGCCAAAAGAATAATGAAATGAATTACATAAAAATGTTTCAGCTTATTTCTATTGTATGTAAAGAATCCAAATAGTACATCTCTCCACAATAGTGTAAAATCTTCATAAATGTGTTCAATTATGAACCTACTGATGTCTTGCCACAGTTTTCTTACATGCATACAATGCCAAAAAAGATGCAACACTGTTTCTGGGTGGTCATTACAAAAGGAGCAATTTGAGTTGGTTTTCCTTAAACTTCTTCATATAGTGGTTGGCAGGATAATATTTATAAATAATTTAAGGAAACTTCCTTAATTTTGTTAACAAGTAAGTATGTGTGTGGCAACATCCACATTTTTTTCCAACAGATATTATCAATAAATCCATTACAATAAGGCATGACATAAGGTATACAACATCCTGCTGAAACAAGGATCGTATCGCTCTGTTGTTGAGTGGACCAAAAGAGAAACAAATCTTTCCTACTGATGAGTCAACAGGGTCAGGCTTTAAGGGTCAGGTCTTGACACGTTCCTGAATAATAAAGCAACACCTGAGGGAATGGCATCTAAAACAATTGGAAAATCTTTAGGTGTTACAGGGACCTTGTAAAGTGATAAGAATTCTTTATAACTGAGTAAAAGACCCTCTGCATTTACCAGTTGGCTCACCAATAGGATATTATTTCGGGAACCAATATTCTAAAAACAGAGAGGTATTTTTATAAATATATCCCGATTATTCCATATATAATATCTGTGTGGAGAAAAATTGTGTTCATAAATTAAGGACCATGACAAGAAAACCTGCCGATGAAAAGCAGAAAGTTTCACTGGAACTTTGTCAATATTATAATTGCAAAACAACATGAAGTTAAGGCCACCAAAAGTAGAGAAGACATGATGAGGTATAAAATACCAGATAGAAGTGGGTCTTCTTAGGAATTGTTTTATCCAATTGATCTTAAAAGTATTATTTAAAGTAGTAAAGTCCAGAAAATTCAGTCCACCATTCTCATAAGTGTTCATTACAACAGTTTTCCTAATGTAATGGGTATGGTTTCTCTAAAGAAAGTTGAAAAGCATCTGGTCTATCTCCTTGCTTATTTTACTGTCAAGATAGAGCGCCATATGTTAGTCTAGAGATACCTTCGGCCTTGGTTATTAGGACTCTACCTTTTAAAGATAAGTCCCTCTGTAGCCATTGATTTAGCTTCTTCTGGGGGTTTTTAATAAGAGGGTTGAAATTTAGTAAGCCTCTAGACTTCTGATCCTTTGTAATGGTTATGCCTAAATATGTAAGTTCTTCTTTTACTGGAATACCATAATATGAAGGTGTCACACAATCTTTGACAGCTATGAGTTCACATTTATTAATGTTAAGATATAGACCAGACACTTTGGAAAAGGATTGTATCACATTGATCGATATGGGAATTTGGTTAGCACCTTTCAGAAAAAGTGTAGTATCATCAGCCAGCTGGCTTATAATCATTTCCTTACCAGCTATGGAAATACCTTATTTATAGAATTTGCAAGAAGTTGGGTGATTAATAAAAACAGGTACGGAGAGACAGGACAACCTTGCCTAATTCCTCTCTTTTACTCAAATCTAGGTGAGGTGCCATATTTCAATTTGATAGAGCTGTTACCATTTGCATAGTCTTATTAGCCTTACAGAAAAAAATCCCCAAAGCCAAGTCTATCAAGGGAGTGTAAGACAAACTGATGCTCTACTGTGTCAAATGCTTTATAAAAATCTACAAATAATATGAAGCTATCCTCAGTTATTAGGTCTGAGTAGTCAAGTATGTCTAATACTAGTCTGACATTGTTATAAATATGTCTGTTCCTCATGAAGCCAGACTGTGTTTCATCAATGATTGCATCCAGGACTTCTTTAATTATTTTTGCAAGTCGTAAGGCTTGATCTTATAGTCATTATTAAGAAGACCGATTGGACGCCAGTTATCGATGAGCAGCACTTATTTTTTATGCTTATGTATCAGTGTTATTAACCCCTGACTCATTGTAGGAGGGAGAACATTGTTTTTAATACTCTCTAAAAAGACTTAAAATAGGGAGCTACTTGTTCAGAAAATAATTTGTACAATTCTGATGTAATTCCATCAACACCTGGTGATTTATTGTTCTTTAGATGTTTGATAGACTATAATCTCTTCAACTTTGATAGGTTCATCACACTGTTTAAATTCTATATCACTGATAGAGTGAACATTATTCAGTGAGTTAAAAAACATCTGTGAATTCCTGACAATACGTAGAACTATACAATTTTCTGTAAAAATTGCTACTGTATTTAGCGATTAATTTTTGGTCATCTGTAATAACACCATCAATGTTTAACTTATGGATAGTGTTATTTTTAGAGTGAAATTTCTCAAGTCTAAAGAAATAGGATGAATTCTGTTCTCCCTCCTCAATCCATTTTTTCCTAGATCTAATAAAGGCTCCTTCTGCTTTTAATTTATATATATTATCCAGTTTATTTTGTAACTCAATTAGTTCCATCTTCTCCTCCCCCGAAAGGTCGGCTGGGGACCTCTGAGAAAGGGAAGTTAACTTAATGATCACCTTTTCCTCCTCAGCAAGATTACTACCATATTTTCTAAGGTATTTGGACCTTAGAAAGAGCTCCCAGTTCTTGCAATAAGATTTTTCTTCACAAGCCCTTTCCCAAAAGTGTGAGAGCAGATCTTTAACCTCAAATTTAACGATATCATTATTTAATAATGAGCTAATTAGCTTCCAGTAGGATGCTCTACCAAGGTTCATATCAGGGGTAAATATTTTGATATCAATGTAAATAGCCCTATGGTCTGTGAGGAGAGTGGTACAAATATTTGTAGTATCACACACTCACTTTCAATACATTTGGATATAAGCCAAAAATCTATTCTGGATTGTCTGGAACCTGTTTTGTTACTCCAAGTGAATGAGCTGTCGGCCGGAAACCTCTCTCCATATATCAGTAAGATCAAACTTTTCCATAAAAAGTATTAAACCCAAATTCTGATTGGTTGGCCTACCTGGGGGCCATCTATCAGTTGAATTATCTATTGTAATGTTAAAGTCCCCTCCTATCAATAATAATGATTTGGGAAATTTAGATAACCAATGAAGTATATGTTTCTCTATAGATTCAAGCAACTCATCATTCTCATGTTTGGTGTTGAACCCGTAGAAGTTTACAGTAATGAGTGTAATGTCATTGTAACTGATCACAAGACAAATAAAGTGACCAAAGGGGTCACATTCCGAGTGTAGAATATTACCACCAAAGGTGTTTTTCATTGTAGTGACACCAGCGGAGCATTCAGATCCATGGGAAAGCCAAATATCGTTGCCCCACTGACCTCCAGAAGTTGGCATCAACCGAAATTGAGTGAGACTCTTGAAAAAAGCAAAAATCTGTTTGAAATTGTTTAGCAAATAAAAATAAGGCCTTGCGCTTCACATTGTTCCGTAACCCCCTAGCATTAAGAGAAACTATAGACAAAACAACAAAGATTATATAAAAGTATAAACTGTAGAAGGATGAGTCAAAGACGTAGGAGCAGTAAACGTAAACGATAAGGAACCGAGATCTGCACCATTTAAGTCCATTTAAAGTGAAAATAGCTTATTCCATAACCTTTGAGCTAGACGTTATCTGGCTTTGAAATTCAACTCAACTGAAAATTATGTTCAAGACCCAAACCAAGGGTTCTTGTAGTAAGAGAGACGAAAAAAAAACATTTAGTGTAATCAGGTATCAACTATTCTGAGAAATAAAATAACAAATAATAATTTAAATAAAAGGGTACCTACTATTTTAAGTGCATATGAAAACTGATCATAAAATAATTGAATAAAAAACGTTTTACATATAAACGTTCCTAAGACCTTTTGGAAATAAGTATTAATAACTAAATAGAGCAATAACCGTGTAAAGTCAGAGCAGACCTATATGCCCTTTAAAACAGTATCTTAGTTACTGTATACGTAAATACAGCTTTCAATCTTCTTGGTAAGTTTGTAAACAAAATAGGTCTTCTGGTCATACAAGAACAAACTAATAAATTGAAATACCTGAGTATTCCTGAAAAATAGTCACCTGATGATTGTTAGGTAAACAACATAAGGAAAATGAGAATACCATGGCTGAAACCATCAACCTGTTCCTTCTAGTGAGATTTTAGGGAGGAATATGGATTTCTGAACCGTTGACGAAGCCTCGTCCTCCGACGAAGTAA